>NC_043987.1:29883054-30048429 GCF_902150065.1 Myripristis murdjan | reverse complement strand
GCTGTGCCCAAAGCGGCCGAACCGCCCGGGTGCCAGTTTCCAGTGTTCTGATTTGACGAGAGAATCGTGATGTCACCGCTTCCTGGGGAGCGCCGCATCCTGACGGGGCCCCTGCGTTCAGCACGGCCCGAGACGCAGCTGTATTTTAGGACTGTGGACAGACTGTTCTTTTTTTTTTTTTTTTTTTTTTTGTCCCCACGCAGAGGAATTGTCAAATAATTTATTTTTAATATGTTGCCACTGTTGCTTTTTATAACCTTCCTCTGCCCGGGGATCTGCCGGCATTTCAGGAGAAAAGTGTTTAACATCTCCACGCATTCTGGTGGACTTTTGTTTTTTGTTTGTCTTCCCTCCCCCGCCCGTTTCAAATGTGCTTACAAGGGGCTGATGGGAATTGTATGCACAGCAGGTGAGAAGTTGAAAGTGAACACTAGAGACTTTGCGAGGAGAAGCCACGTGTTGTGAAGTTACAGGAGCTCAATTCAGCACGAGAACACACACACACACACACAGCAGTACAGCCTCATCATCATGATCTCCAAACATAAAAAAAAAAACACTTTTCACGTCCCGAGACGCACGCCAAGTTAACCTTTCAGTCAGTCCCATTTCAAAATGAATGAACAAGAGGACGGTCTACATCATCATGAGCTTAAGCATGTACCCAAAGAAGGTCAATGCACAGTTTGACTTTTATATAGAAAAAAAAAAAAACCTAATTAATCTCTTATCATAACCAAGTTATTGTATATTTTTGAATCAGTCTTTTACAGAAACACTATTCGAGTTGCAGTTTTGTTCATGCTGGGTGGAAACGACCCAGCAGCCGAGTTTGACTCTAAGAGTGAAACAGCAGAATCCAAGTCTATCTGTCCGATTTCGGGAAGGGAATCCTCTTACCTCGGTTTGGTTTTTATTTACCCGTTTGTCTTTTTACTTGCATGGCCGCTGTTTTTATCCAACTGCTCTTTTTTTTTTTTTTTTTTTTTTTTTTTTTTTTTTTTTTTTTAAATGTCTCTTCAGCGGTATTTGGGTCGGACACAACAGGTGGGAATGTTTCAGGTGTTTTGAAGAGGAATAGAAGCGCTTGGTTTACGTCCGTCTTGTGGACAGAGTTGGACCAGCCATGCCTTAAGCACTTCAAAGCTTTGAAACCCTTTTGCAAAACTGTTTTTTTTTTTTTTTTTTTTTTCCCCTCTGCTCTGTTTGGCTTTTCTTTTCCGGGCTGGAGGTAACGTCACCACCAGAAAGCTAAATCTGGTTTGACTGTCAGAGGGGAAACTAGTTAGACTTTTTCCCCAGTGAGGACAGTTACCGAACATCCCGGAAAAAAAACCTCCTGTATTATAACGGTTATAAAAAAAAAAAAAAAAAAAAACTTTTAAATGATTGTTAGTAATGAAACTCGTTTGTTAACCTCTGAACATTTTAGCTAATCTTGTTTTCTTTTTTTTTTTGTGAACCATTAAACGATGAGAATTGAACCAACTGGACGACTTGACGCCTGTGTGTGTGTGTGTGTTCGCTGTGATTGTGTGTGTCTGTGGTTCAGCTTTGCACTTGTGTTTTGTCATGGAGGCTCGTGTCATGGAAACGTCTCGCAAAAACAGAGCCTCGGCCGGGTGGCTCTGATGCGGAATAGAATGAGAAAGAAGTGTCACGATCCTCGAGGGGAAAGTGAGTCATCACAGCGGCAAAAGCAACAGGATACACCAAAGAGGGTAAGAAAAAAAAAAGATTGGGGGCATGAAACAAAGCAGCCGTGTGCATTATGTGCAGAGAGTCAAGTTCATGTGACCGGCATTTACGAGGGTGTGCAGAACACACTGGTGCAGCTTAGTGAGTGAAACACAGAGAAAACAAACAGATGGTGTCACTTTCGCATCAGCAAATGCACCGAGCCGCTCCAGCCTCTCGTCCTTTTCCAGCTCTTCCTCAGCCAGGTGAACCCGTCACCTCGCCTCCCCTCTCCTGCCACATTATCTTGGGGATTTCTTTGCCCCCCCCCTCCAAACCCTCCTTCTTCTCTCTCAGCCTTCCATCTTAACAGAAGACAAAAAGACACCGAGAGAGAGAGAGAGAGAAAGAGAGAGAGGAGGGGAGGACTTGGCTTCCTTCCCTCGGTGTGGTTTCCTGTTTGTAGGTGGGAGGATGTTGAGATGAAGCAGCCGGCTGCAGCAAACGCTCACACACTGAGCAGACCGAGCTCGGCTGTGAAGTGAGGCGTCGTGGCACAGCCTCGGCACACAGAGGTGTTTGTGCCTGATGCGTTTGACCTTTTCTTTTCTTGAGCTGCAGACCCCCTTTTTTTTTTTTTTTTTACCTTTGGCAGTCCAGTTGCCCAAAAAAGGCTCATCTGCTCACTCACACACCAGGAAACCTTAAAAAAAAATGCACCAACCTGTTCTCAGAAATGATGGCTTATCTAAGTGAGTCAACTGGTGCAGACGTTGCCAGGTTGCACCCTCAAAGATGGAAAGATGTCCTCTGTTAAGGGTTTAGTCAGTGCTTCACCCAAAACCAGAACTCTCTCCTTTTCTTGAGAGCCCCCATTATCTTCTATGTGTGTTTGCTCATGAATCTGAGAGCCTGCAGGCCCACCCTCATGGGGTGCACATGGGCCTGGTGACAAGTCAGCCCTCGCCTCTCTCAGAGGAAACGCTGAGGAAGACAGCGAAGAGATGACAGGATCTGTGGCGGGAGGTTAAAACGAAACCCAACGTGTGAGAACGAGTCGACTCACAAAGGCTCACTGGAGGTGGTTGGGTGCAACGATGACAGAGTAGGAGAGTTTTCTGACGAGAGACAGGGTGGGGGGAAAACGCACCAAGTAGGTCGCTGACGGCAGTGAAGGTGCACAGGGCCGCCAGAGCTGAGGCAGCAGGGAGGAGACGCCAAACGACAAGGCAGAGAAAGCAAGAGAGAGCTTGGTTTTTAGCAGAAAGGGAGAGCCTCCTCAGACATGGCAGATGTTTGTTACTGTAGGCGCCTCTGGACAGCGGAGTGGACGCAGCAGCCGGCTCTCCCAAAGGCTCTGAGACTCGACCGATCCACGTCTTCACCGGCACACATCTCTGTCTTTAAAAGTGTCATTTCTCAGCTGTAGGTGAGTCCGTTTCTTCCGTCAGGTCGGGTTCAGGGGCTCGGGGAGCGGCTTCAACCACGTTTAGCCAGACAAACCGCTCAGACTAATACCCAGCATGCATTTTGGTGGACAGCGACATGCAGGAGGTGGCCATATTCAGTGGCAACCCACTGAGGCACAACATTTTTCCCAATTTTCATTTGATATCAGAAGGATGTTTAGATCCTGATTTCAGCAAACGGTGCAGAAAAATGTGAACTTTTAATTTGGTGTTTAAAGCAGCTTTCAGTGTCGGTGCAGCTCGTTGCATCAGGGATTGCTCCGATGCACGATGCAATGCCAAATTTCTTTTAGACACTGCATCAAGACGGCAAACCATCTCCATGCCACAGTTTTCTCTCCTTGAGCTTTTAACCATCACCTGTGCTTTTCTTTCTCTCTGCAACCCAAAATGTCTCGTGGTGGTTTTCTCTCCGGTCTTCCTCTCTCTTACCTGCACACCACTGACCACTGCTTTACCATGTCGCTGCATATGAACTACATGAAGGTGCATTCAGGGTTTTTTGTGAAAAAGAAAAAAACAAACAAAAAAAAACAAAACAATGCCCCATTTAATTGGAATTGAACGTGGAGACACAAGATGGCTGCCACCTACACTGTAATCTTGTGAGGGAGTGGGAAACTGCGTTCGATGCTTGTTGACGGTGCAGCTGAGGTTTCACCGTTGAAGTTGCAAAACGAGCAAAAAATATCCAGAGTTGGTCTAGAATGTGGCAAAGAAAAAGGCTCCTGGTGTGATTTTTGCACCGGAGCCAAAGTGCCCGTGTGGCTTTTCTCTCAGGCTCATGTTGAGGTTAACACGTAGACCATTTGAGGAGCGTGCAGATGCTCTCTATTACTCAAAATACAGGAAGTGTGTTTCCTGGCTTTAGTGCGGCGAAGGCAATCGGACAAGCGATTGGACAGTTGAGGAGTGAAAACCAGCTGCACCATGTGTGAAACGCTCTTCCTGTGCTATCACACTGTCCTCACAAGGGATTCGATTCGCTGTTTGTGATGCTGCTTTATGTGATGTTGTAACCGGTGGGAGAAAAGTTTCATAACCGCCAAAATATGTAAAATATCACCGGGTTTCAGTCTCAGTTTTAGCTGTTTGGAATAAAACATTTGCCGCCTCGCGTTCACAGCTTCATGTCAAAGAAACGAAGACGGCATGATGTAAGATGAGGTTGTTTTCTGAGTTCATTTAATGCTATTTCCAGCAAAAAAAAAAAAAAAAAAAAAACACCAGTAGTAAGCTTTATTTATGTTTATTTCTAAATAATGTCATAATCTCAATTAATTTTATCGATCTTGCTCGTAATCTAATGGCTTTTGCTGCTCGTTTCTCTCCTCATCTTGAGTAATACCTCTACTTGTGCTCTAAACGCTGCTAAAGAAAGTGAAACATGTAATCCCGTTACTCCCCAAACGTGGGAGGCTGTCACCAAGACCATGACGGGTTTTCACTCTGAAGCTTCGTCCAAATGTGTTTTTGACATTTCTCACTTTGACGATGGTCCTTTAAGAGAAATCATTTTCAGATCGGACCCTTTTTCTATTCATTTGCTCATGAAATCCAATTCGTTCACACTTTGAATGCAGCTGGTTTTTCAAGTTAGTTTGCTGATCTGACATTTGTTTTTTTTCCTCTTTGATAACAGATTCCTAATGTGCAGCAGCATCATGCCCCCTTTTTATAAGCATGTTTCCTATGGTTCATCTGTGTGTTTATGGCTGGAAGATTGAATTATTGGCATTATTTTGAAATGCAGTGACAGATTTAAGTTGATTTTGGAAGAAGAAAAAGAAAAGACCCCGTAAAGTGGCGCGGGCTCTGACTTGGGTCCGTTCAGTGAGCCTACAAGGGTGACAGCGATGACTATTTTTGACTGTTGTTTTTGTTTAATTTGGAGGGAGGTTGAATTGATTGACTTCCTCCTGGTGTTTCCTCCTCCTCCTCCTCCTCAGATGAGCCATGGATGTCTCCGGGGTCGTCTGGGTCTTGGTCGCCGCCGCCGTCGTCGTTGCCTCCATCCTCCTGGCCATCCTCTGCCTCGACTGCGGGAAACGAGGCCCTCTGGGTGGGACGAGCTCTTAGGTTTTACACGTGGTTACCAAGCGCTGCTCCTCTCAGGCTGAACGTGTTGCTCTGATGCTCTGATGCTGGTTATGTTGCTTTAAATGTCCTGAAAATTCCTGGTTTTTGGTGTTTCTGCAAAAATGTTGCCCTCATCAGGATGGGGAAGCCTCAAAAACTGAATTTAGACCAACAAACTAACAACAAAGGATTACAATCATAATGATTATGGATCACAAATTCTTCTTCTTCTTCTTCTTCAACTACCTCTTCTTCTTCTTCTTCTTCTTTTTCTTCTTCTTTTTCTTCTTGAACTACCTCTTCTTCTTCTTCTTCTTCTTCTTCTTTCTTCTTCTTTTTCGTCTTGAACTACCTCTTCTTTTTCTTCTTGAACTACCTCTTCTTCTTCTTCTTCTTCTTCTTCTTCTTCTTCTTCTTCTTCTTCTTTTTCGTGTTGAACTACCTCTTCTTCTTCTTGAACTACTTTCTCTTCTTCTTCTTCTTCTTCTCTTTTCTCAACACTTCTTCTTCTTCTTCTTCTTTTTCTTTTCTTCTTCTTTTTCGTCTTGAACTACCTCTTCTTTTTCTTCTTGAACTACCTCTTCTTCTTCTTCTTCTTCTTCTTCTTCTTCTTCTTCAACTACTTCTTCTTCTTCTTCTTCTCCTTCTTGAACTACCTCTTCTTCTTCTTCTTCAACTACCTCTTCTTCTTCTTCTTCTTCTTCTTCTTCAACTACTTCTTCTTCTTCTTCAACTACTTCTTCTTCTTCTTCTCCTTCTTCAACTACCTCTTCGTCTTCTTCCTCTGCTTCTTCTTCCTTCTCCTCCTTGCTTCTTCCTTTCTCTTCTTCCTTCTCCCCCTCTTCTCTTCCTCCTCCTCCTCCTCCTCCTCCTTCCTCCTCCTCACCTTCCTCTGCTCTCTCCTCTCTTCCTTGCCTTCTTCTTCTTCTTCTACTTCTTCTTCAACTACCTCTTCTTCTTCCTCTGCTTCTTCCTCCTCCTTGCTTCCTCCTCCCCTTCTTCTCTTCCTCCTCCTTCTTCTCCTCCTTCCTCCTCCTCCTCCTTCATCTTCTTCTTCTTCTACTTCTTTTTCTTGTTATTCTTCATTTCTTCTCCTTCCTCTTGCTCCTTGTCTCCTTCCTGTTTTCTTATCTCTTCTTCCTTCTCCCCCTCTTCTCTTCCTCCTCCTCCTCCTCCTTCCACCTCCTCACCTTCCTCTGCTCTCTCCTCTCTTCCACCTTGCCTTCTTCTTCTTCTTCTTCTACTTCTTCTTCAACTACCTCTTCTTCTTCCTCTGCTTCTTCTTCCTCCTCCTTCTTCTCCTCCTTCCTCCTCCTCCTCCTTCATCTTCTTCTTCTTCTTCTTGCTCCTCCTCTCCTTCTTCTTCTTCTACTTCTTTTTCTTTTCATCCTTCATTTCTTCTCCTTCTTCTTGCTCCTTGTCTCCTTCCTGTTTTTCTATCTCTTCTCTTACTCCTCCTCCTCCTCCTTCTTCCTCTTCTTCTTCTATGTCTCAACCGATGGCCCACTTGTTCAGATGAAGAGCTTCGGTTGATCAAATTTACAATAAATGATTAATTGATCAAAGTGCATCATATCAGACGTGTCTGGAACTGATCTGAAGACCAATGTCGGCAAAGTAAATCAGTATAATTCTAACTGTAACTTCATGAAAGAGTAAAGAAAAGCCGATAATAGTTCAGGTCTCTTGCACTGAGCGAGTCCAAAAAAGAAAATCAGTGTAACTTTATTCACAGTAGATGGAATAACATCCTAATCTCTGGACTCACTGTTTGCTCATTCAGTTTGATCATTTGGGATTCGTGCTGTCTTTAGAAGTGTATGCGTAGGGCTGTGTGCTTGGCAAATTCAAAACATTGCAATAATATTAACGAACCTCGGGCTGACAGGGACAGTGCGCTGCAGGGAGGTGGTGCCTTTGAACTCTTTTCTTAAACATTTTCTGTGTTTCCTTCCAGTCTCCATCAGGCAGGGCCACGCGTCAGAGGAGTACATACCGTAAGTCCTTCTCTTACTCTGATGAGTGAACTGAGTGCAGATCAGGTGCCGGGAGGGTGCGGGTTGACTCACGTTTTAAAGGATAGCTTCAGTGTTGTTAAACTCAGGCTGACACCCGTCATCCAAAACCCGAACACAACATACAGCACGACTTCACTGCCGGCTCAAGTGAGGAGAAACTCACCGCTCTGCTGCAGCCTCTTCTTATCCTCCGACAGAACAAAACCATCATGACTGTCATTTTTGAAAATGGGAAACTCAGAGCCCAGCCAGAATCTGGATTCTTGTGGATTCATGTGCAAATAAATAAAACTAAAAATAAATAGGTCTTTGACAAACACTACTCACAAAAAGTTAGGGATATTTGGCTTTTGGGTGAAATTTATGGAAAATGTAAAAAGTTCACGCTACAGTGACATTATATCATGAAAGTAGGGCATTTAAGTAGAAGCATACACTGGTGATTTCCTCATCTCAAACAGTTTCTTGAAACAAAAGCCAACAACAGTGGTGGATATACCACAACAAAAAATGTCAGTGTCAATAACTTGTCATGTGCCCTTGAGCATCAATTACAGCTTGACAGCGACGTCTCATGCTGTTCACAAGTCCACTTATTGTCTGCTGAGGCATGGCATCCCACTCTTCTTGAAGGGCGGCCCTCAGGACATTGAGGTTCTGGGGTACAGAGCTCCGAGCCTCTACACGGCGACTCAGCTGATCCCATAGGTTTTCTATGGGATTCAGGTCTGGAGAAAGTGCAGGCCACTCCATTTGAGGTACCCCAGTCTCCAGCAGCCGTTCCCTAATGATACGACCTCGATGAGCTGGAGCATCAAAACACCTGATGTGAATTTTACCGTTAAACTCCTTGTTAGAGAACAGCAACTTGTGCAAAAAGTACTGAAACACTGAACAGTTGGACATGTGCATTCAAAAGTTTACAGAAGGTCACATTAAGTTCATCTGTAAAGGTTATAATGCATTTTAGGTTCATCCTGAAATTTCACCCGAAGCCGAATATCCCTAACTTTTTGTGAGTAGTGTGTGTTGCAATGGTTGCTTTCCAGAAAGTTTGATTTGGCATTTACAATGATGATAAACATCCTTGTACACATCCATGCCCTTAAGGCTTCTGCAGCTGATGTTGTGTGTGGGATCTTGTCTCGGCTAATGTGCTTATTTGGTTTAAGTGTTGTCTTTTCCTGTGAGTTTCAATGAAGGGATGCAGTTTTGTGAAATTATTAGACTGTTCAGTTATTTGACTCTATCTGCCTGGACGTCATACCCACATTACTCATATTTATCAAAAAACCATATCTTGTGTGTGAATGGTACTGGTAGTCATCCCCACAGTATCATCACAGTGTTTTCTTATTGAGGTTTTCAGTCAGAAATATTGTGATTATTGTGTGATTTTTGCCTCCTGTAAGCACTGAGAACGACGTAAAGTCTTTTGTTGTCTTCTCTCTGCTCCTCTCAGGTCGCCGGGATTCAGGATCGTCCCCCCATGTGAGTCACAAACACGACAGTTTCAGTCGAATAAAAAATCAAAAAGCAGGAGCCTGGCATTGTGAGACGTTCAGGTGCAGCATGACCGTGTTCGTAAACTACACGCGCGGGAGTGTCATGCTGCGTTCAGGTCACGTAGGGAAAAAAAACACTTGGTTGAAGCCTCGATTGCAGTTTTCGGAAGATTTTGATTGAATTTAGTGACCGAAAACATCTGAGCTCCAGGATTGTCATGATGAATAATTAACTCTTTGTGTCCTGCTGCCATTTTGTTTGATATGATGGTGATGTGATGATAACACTACTCTGTTGAATTGCAGATCAAAGTCACTCAAACACCATCAATCCGCCCTCCACGCTTTCACCTTTGTGAGTTTCCTCTATAACACACACACACACACACACACCATACAGCCCATCAGCAATATTAGTTTATACTACGGCCTCAGTGTTGCATTAAATTGCCTGAAAGCTCAAATCTTCATCTTAAACTCTTCATCTTAAAGTGCACTGAACAGGTGAGAGCGCTAAAAGGAGCTTTGCTTGGGTTTTTCCTGGTTAAAGGTGCATTACACAGAGTTAGCAGTCGTCTTTCTAATGTTTGGAGAAATAACTGTCACATGAGCAGCTCGCTTTCTAGAAGAACACTTCAAAGTTTTTATCTTTCACAGGTTCCTCACTTCAATCGACTCTCGGCAATTTTTGCATAGTGCACCTTTGAGTCTTGAGTGTTTTGTGCATTTGCTGTGGAGCTGGCAGCTCAGTGACTCATACTTTTTTTTTTTTTTCTGTTTCACACTCAGCTTAGATTCGGCTTCTCAGCGGCACCACTCCTTCACCCTAACAGAAAATGGTGAGGTGTCTTCTTTTCTCTGACTGGTATCTCTGTCCTCTACCCAACATTTTGTCTCTCCACCATGACACATGATCTGTCTGTGTGTGTGTGTGTGGGTGTGTGTGTGTGCAGCCACAGTTTCATGAGCACAGTCGCACTGTTTCCCACCTGATCTGACTCTTTTCTCCAAACCGAGGCTCACTTTCTGGAAACGGCTTCATTTCAAAATGCTGCTTTCCTCTCTGATAAGATCGATACAGAAAGCAAACCTGCACACTCGGCCTCGTTCCACACAGGAGCTCTCATGATTTAAAATGAACCGCACACACAACCCTGTTTTGTTTTCCACAATCTGATTTACCAATGAGACATTTTAATTTACAGTTAAGGGTGAAATGTTCCTCACACTTTCGGAAGTACCACAACATGTAAAATTTCACATTTTCACACGGGAAAGTTAGTTTTTGTTGACCTCATAAACATTTTGTCCAGTATGACATTTTGACATTTGCGTGATAAAGACAAAAACACGTGGAGGAACTGATGAATGAGATTAACCCCTTGATTTCCGACAACCCAGGACATTCATGGCTTATCAAGTCAAGTAAAGGTTAATTTATTACTTCCCGTGAGAAAAAAGTGTTTCATGTAGTTATGTAATTTGTGTGAAAGAAGAATGTTTTATTGGACGGTTAGTTGAAGTTGGGCTTCAGTCACGGAGAGTTTTTGTGTTTTGTGTGAGTGCTTTGTGTTCAGAGTGTGAGTCTTGATGTGGAGAAACGTGTCAGCTCAAGAACAAAACGTGATAGAAACTTAATTCTCACACCTCACGGTCGCCTCGGTGCTCTCAGACGTGGAGCTGCGTTTAACGTCACCCATGAGTTACACATTTCATGCTGACATGGAAATATTTGCGGATGAATGGTAAAGCAGGGATTGATGTTTTAATCCTGAATGAGTCCCTTATGAAACGGAGCTCCTCTTTGTAGTGAAAATGTTTGATTTTCTGCTCAATTCTGATGCGGTTATTATCTACATTTGCAGATGACGCCTCTTTCTCACGCATTTTGTCTTGATCAGTCCTGTCGTCGTGTCTTTAAAAATCTAACGTGTCATTTATTTCCCACACAGAAAGTAATCCCAGTTATGAGAATCCTGCAGATGGTAAGAAGAATTTGCTTTGAGTTTCAATGACAGGAACACTTTATCTAGTAATAGGAGTTTAGAAACAAAATCCTGGAAGTCTTATAAAATAACTTATTACTGAGCAAGACAACTAAACAGCCTTAGTTCTTTCTTTTTCATGGTTGTCTGCATCACCTGTAGATTAATATCACGGAAAACTCCCAGGATTTTGTTTCTAATTGCACTTTGGACTTTGACTTGCCTCACTAAAGAGCGCCCATCATATGAGCCACTAGAGCTATGTGTTTAGAAGCTATAATGTTTAGAAAAGGTGTGGCTCATGTTTGAACCGAAGAGCCGGGCGAGCGACTCTTTTTACCACCAGAGATTCAACGAAAGTCATCAGATCTTGAAAGTGAGGTCAAAGATGGCACAGAGCAAGCACACATCCCCTGTTCCCTCACTCATCAATCCTTATTTATCTAATAAGACCAACTTGTACTGTACGTTCTGTCAGCCACTCCTCACCATGTTGGGCTGAACAGAACAGCAGCGACGTCCAGCACGCTCTGGGCCAGATTTCCTAACTTCTCTGGGCCAGATTTCCTAACTTCACTTTACGATTTTTCCCTGAATTTTGAGTTGAGTAGAACTTGAACCTGTTGAACCTCCATGTTTCTGCCTCTACATAAATGACAGCTTTCCATTGCCTCTGTGTGGAAACACATGTTCGGTCGGTGGGATCAGTTAAACATGTTCAGTCTACGCAGCGTTCATTTTGTCAGTGATTTTCGGGTGAAAAACAATCAATGGTGGCTGGTGACCATTTTTTTTTTTTCTTGACCATGACACAATGATGTTCACAAGTTGCCCTGTGAAAACAAAAACTAAAACAAAAGTCTTTCATTTACCCCCAACAAAAAATAATGCCCCAAAAATCATATTAGTAAGCAGAGTCTTATCAGTAATAAATCTATATGTTTATGCAATATGTTAGTCTGTTCCATATCTAATATCTGGTCTAACTCTTCCCTACAAAATCTCCATGAAGCTGATTCCTCAATACTAAACTTATAGAGGTTTGTTTTATTGCTGTGTAACATCTTTGACTGAAAGAGCTGTGTATATATCACTGAATGGATTTATTTATTTGTTATAGTGGATAAACCATCTGAAGCGTCTATAACTTGCCTAAACTATAATGTGATTCTGCTGTTTCTCTTGTGTAGGACCAAATTATGAAAACGCTGAGAGCGACGGAGAGGAGGCAGGCTACATGTGGGTTTCCTCTTTCTGTCTTTAGCTGTTTCCCCGACACTTTACAACAACAGCAGCAGCCAAACTGCAGCGGCGTGTCTGATCCTCTGCTTCTCCTCTTACAGAAAAGTCTTGCCTGATCCTCCTGTAGTCGAGATCCGTCAGTCCAACCAGAGTCTCGCCTCGACTCACAGCTCAGGTACACAGAGTTTGCCTCAGTTTCACCCTGCCTCCATTGTGTGCGCAAAGAGTTAAAAAAAATATACATTTATTTGGGATTTTTTTGTGTGTGTAAACAATCATACACATTCCTGTAACAGGGAATTTGCCACTTCACTGGCAGAACATTTAATGACATCTGAGATTCCTGGTTAATCCTGAGCCAGTAATATTTCATTTTGAAATTGCAGGTCACTTCAATACATCTTAATGCAGTTTTACGAATACTAATCCAAATATGACTCCTTATTGTCCATCAAGTGGACGTTTGCCCATTTCTTCACAATTTAAAAGACTCAGAGGGATACTGGAAGACAAAAAGACACATAACATCCAACAGTACTTACCTCGCTAAAATACAGATATTCCTCCTCAATCTGTCACCACATTAAGGCGGCACAAATGTACAGATGTTGCAGAAAAAAACTCAGGTGCTACCATCTTTCTTAGTTTCTGTTTAAAAGCCTTATGGCGCTTAGGAGAATCCTCGTTTTTTCCTAACCTTTTGCAAACATTAACCTTGACCTTTTCCTAACCATAACCAAGTATTTTTAGTAGCTTTTTAGTGGCTGTTAATTTAGGAAACACTCCTGTTGGTCGTATTAAAGGGTTGGAACAAACTACCTATGCAGTCGTTTGGATTGGAGGACTTAAAAAAAAAATGGATTGGATTGGAGGACTTAAAAAAAAAAAAAAAAAAAAATTGTGAATTTCCCAGTCTGGGATCAATAAAGTATACCTATCTATCTATCTATCTTAATGAACTGTTTTCTGCAGTTTCTTCTTACTTTTAATATTCAAATTTCCAAACCAACACAATCCAGGTGGAGGGGTTTCACAGAAGAACTGAACCATCATCCTTGCACCATGACATTCAGACGTTTAGAGAGCACTCTTTATTAAGTTTTCCTTTAGCCGAGAAAATGCAATAAACCTCTCCGCTCTGTATCCACCACTTTAAAAATATGTCGCCTGAATGTTGCCTGTGATGTGAAAATGAGACCGACACGCCGTGTGTTTCTCTGTCAACAGTGGAGCCCCCGTACGTCAACGTGGACCCAAACAGCAGCACGGACAGAGACAGGGACTCAGAGCCAGGTATCCGTCACGTTAACACACAGTCAAAGATGCGTTCATGGACCCGAGGCGATGTTTTACTTTGAAGGAACATTTTCAACCTTTCACCTTAAATGCAAAAATGCCATGCAGGTTCAAGAACAATCAGACAACGCTGGACAAATAATCTGCGTCGAGATGGGAGTTTATGCTCAAAAATGATTTAAAAATTTGCCGTGATAATCTAAAACTGTTCACCATCGTGCAGTTTGTCTTTTTTAGTCCAAATTACCTGCTTCTGTTGTCACATGATGATCTCCCACCAAGCTTGGATTTCTTTATGCTTTTTTCCTTAGTAGCTAATTACATAGTTAATATTGTAACCTTATATAGTGTAACCTGTTGTATATGACACATTTCTCTCTGTTCATTTAATGACATCATAACTTACCTGTTTCCTATTGGCCGAGGGGGTTTGTAGATAGCGAGCTTCCATAAAGTCTTCTGTTCACTCTTCTTTTTGAGATTATTGTTCCCCTCATTGGTGACACTTACTCGAATCACAAACAAGTCACGTTTTAACATTTTTAGTGTTTAAATTCTCTGTTATCAATGTGCTTTATGTTTGTATGATCACTCAGTATAAGAGGTTGAAGCCAGTGGAGCTGAAACTCCTTTATTATGTGCTTGCCTTGAAAAGGCAACACATTTTCAAAGCCTCACAGCTCCCTCATTCTTTGGCCCACAGACTCCATTCAAAGCTTAAATGACTCAGCAGATGTTCAACTTTATGTGTGTCATCTTCAATTTTTCATGTCTGCTTTAGTTTGCCATAAAACACAGTTTAAGTTATTTTTGAGCGGCCTCTGACTTTTGAATGAGTGTGTATTGCGTGAGCTAGAGTGGCATTCCTGAGGGCTAGAGTGGAGCAGCCCTTAAAATTCGCCTAAAACTTTTGTCTTTAACTTGCTCTCCTGGCCACAATTTTCACTCCACATGCATAAATTTGGCATCAAATTGTAGGAAAAATAGTTGTGCTTTGAAAAATGTAAATACAAAAGCAAAGTAGCTTCAACTTTTTAAACTGTGACGCTTAACGAGGCAGGAGTGCCAGCTCTCTCCCCCATAGACTCCCATTATATCTGGAATGCAAAGTCTCGGGAGAGAAGCAGAAACACACACTTTTTCAACTCGCGCTAGGGTGGGCATTTTTGGGAGTTGGGAAATAATTTTGACACAGTTTGAAAGCCCAAAGCCTTGCCTTTCTCATGGGACATTTTATTTTCTGCTCGGACTTACTATTATTGAGAAAAAAGCATTTGTTTGACCACTACTTTTAGGTGATTTTTCACAGAAGCAGCACTGTCACTCATGCTGTGTGTTTCATAGAGCCTCATTTCTGGCTCCGCCCACACAAGCCCCAGTGGCTCAGTGGATAGTGTCTCTGCCTGCCATGCAGGAGACCAGGGTTCAACTCCCCGCCTGGGCAAGAGCAACAACACTACACAGCCCACAAACAGCATAGGGCTGGTGGTTTACACATGTCTAGGCGCTCGCAAGGCAAGCGCATCAAAGTTTCTTCAGAAACTTTATATCCTCTAGTTTATTATTTCATCTTGTCATTTTACTTTCTTCTGTCTTTTTTAAAAACTATTTTAGTAGTGTTATTTGCTGTCATACTTCCCACTTGTTTCCGGACAGCTTCCAAACACCTTTTTATAAACTGCACTTTGTGTGTGGATCAGTTTTTCCTCACATGTCACGACCTTGAAGTGACGGTTTGGATTCTCAGTCGTATTTGCAGCTCCGTGTGGGTGAAACACATCCACCATGTTTGGTCTGTTGACTCCTTCCCCGTCACAACAACGAGAGCTTCACCGGCAGTGCACGGTTCAAAAATAAATAAAAATAGATACAAACCGGGAAACAACACAAAGCTGGAAAATTATTTTGAAGGATGCACGATGACACGCGATTGTTTTGGTTTCGTTTTCACCCCCCTTTTCACAATTTTCCATCTCAAAATCGTGTCGTTTTCCGTTCTGTATCTGCTTCAGTCATTCTGCAGCAGAGAGCTCCCGGTGAAGCTCTGGTTCTGGTGACAGGGAAGGATTTCGTGCACCAAACCCGGTGGATGTGTTACACTCGCCTTGCAGCATCAAACGCCACAGTATGACTTATAATCTGAGCGATCATTCTGACGCTGCGGTTTGTTCTCTGAGGTGCCACAAAGTCACTCTGCTCTCCTCTTGGTTTCTCCTCAGACGATAGAGATTATGAGAATGTGGAGCCGGCAAATCCAGGTGAGCCTGTCACTTCACACACTTCAACACACTGACTGTGAGCTGAGCACCACTGACCTGAGGCCGAGTGTCTGGTGGTTTAGTTTTCGAAGCCCGTCATGTTAGTTTCCCTCATTTCTGACAGTGCATGATGTTTTCACACATTGTCATCAACATCAAGCTGCTGTTTAAATCTTGAATGGTTTTATCTGCGTCTTTCTCTGGATCCATTGAATTCTGCTGCTGCTTTCCAACCAAAACAGTAATTTTGCTGACAAAAAGCGAACACCACGTCACACTGAATACGTGGCTGGCTGTGTTGTGAGCTGCTTTGCCACCTAAATTCATAACTAGTCATTCCATAAAAAATGAAAGAATAAAAAAGGATGACAACAAAAGTACGAAGAGGAGGATTATTATTTTTTAATTTTAATTATTTTGAAGGCATTAGGAAAACCCCATTCATTTCTCCCATAGACAGTCTACTTTTAAATTTTTTGGCATTTCTTCTTTATTTGACAGTTACCATGGAGAGAAACAGGCCGAAGAGAGGGGATGACATGCAGCAGTGGGACTGGGCTGAACCCCAGCCCCTGCAGCGAAAACTTAGCTTTAAACTCCTGAGACCTGAGCTTTTGATTGGTATGCATTTTTAATTTCTCCTAGTTATTTGGGATTAGTAGGAGCTAATAAATATAAAAAACTAAGTAATATCTTTGAATAGTGAGAAGCTTTCCTAAAAAATGATGTCCTCATATGAGTACATCAGGACTTAATTCGCTATAAAACACAATAAAGTCACCTTTGTGTGACAAAGTAGACACCTGTTTATTTTAATGCCTAAAAAGGGCAAAAACAGTTGTAAACAGTGCAAATCATCACTCCATATTCCACATTCACAACACTGACATGGATTCTCTCCTGCATGTATTCTTCTAAGTAAATACTTTTATGAACATCAAAACATGTTTTCTCATTCCTCACACTAATAAGGAAGCTCTTCTGTGTGGATTCTTGTGGTAAGGCACACAAGACATCAAAATTGATGCTCCAAAAAAGTGATAAAGCTCATCAACTGAAGTGTTGATAGATGCACCAGTGGCAGCTAGTGACATAGCATTTGTACAGTGAGTGATGGATTTTATCAGCTCTGTGTCAATGTACTGCTCCACATAGTCCAGCGGTTGCCAGTCTTCTCGCTCTTCCTGCCTGTCATCTTCACGTCCAGTTTTGCGAGGTTGTGGCCTGGGTTCAGATGCATGCAGATGGTGTTGTGGCTCGTTGTCAGTATCATCCATGGCTTCCGTGTCGCTGTCAGTGGCATCCCAACTCTGTTGATCAGATTCTGGTTTATCAGATGGTTCAGATTCAGGACAGTAATCTTCATTGCATTGATCTTCAGCACTTAGTTGTTCCATATCAGGTCCTGGCCTAGGACCTAGCATCCATCAGTGTCAATAGTAGGTCCTCATCCAATACTAGGTTCTTACCATGACTGTCAACACTTTTATTAACTGATGTTTGCACCCACGTCTTCTGGATCCCACAGAGTGATGTCTACTAGGTCCTGGCTCATAATCAACATCAACACTTTTACCACTCTGACGTTTATGGCCACGGCCTCTGGATCTCTGCATAGCAGGGTTCCCCAAACCCAGTCCTCAAGGACCCCCTGTCCTGCAGGTTTTTGTTTCAGCTCTGCTCTTTCACACCGGATCCATTTAAGGGCTTCATGCTGATTGGCTGAAGCAGATCTACCTGAATAGGGCATGAAGGAAGATGTGTGGGCCTTAATTGGGTCAGGTGTGCAAGAGCAGAGCTGAAACCAAAACCTGCAGGACAGGGGGTCCTTGAGGACTGGGTTGGGGAACCCTGCTGCACAGGTTCACTATTGCTATCATCACTGTCTGATCATAAAGATCAGACAAATCTTCCACCTCAGAGTTATCTCCTACTGTTGCATTCAGCAGTCTTTCTGCTCTTGACAGAGTAATATGTCCTGGAAAGGAATTGCATAAGAATAAAAATCTTCCCAAAGTGTTTTTTTTTTTTTTCTTTTACTTTTACAGAGGTTCACTTTGCATGAACAAAGTCCCCATGTCCTCATACGAGTACTTCATGTTTAGCAGCATTGTAGCTAGTTACAATTGCTAAAATTTGTCAAACTTTTCAATCTTTCTTTTTAATCTTTCAATTGTCAATCTTTCTTTAATTTCGTTTTTTTATTTAGTAATTTAGCGTTAGGCCTGTGTCGATGTCGATCCACCTCTGACAGAAATTTCTCAACAGAAGCAGAGGAGGCTGACAGCGATGACGACGACTACGAGGCGAACTACGTCAACCAACCAGCCGTGAGTTCAAACACAAACTTTTTTTCTTTTCGCCTTGTTTGTTCAGACGCCCAGGTCTGTCCTGTCGCTCAGCTTTTCTCATTCCTTACAGATGATTGACAACCAGCCCACTCCATGATGGGAGTGAAAGTGATGTGTGGAAACACGGAAGTGACTTGTGAGCGCCTGACCATGAGCTTTTCAACTGTATCTCCAGTTTTTGCCTACTTTTTCTTTTCTTTTCTTTTTTTTTTTTTTACCACTGACATCGTCAAACCCACAGCAGCTGTCAAATGAAGCTGGGACTCCTAGAAAATGCAAAAAACGACAAAAATGCATGACTCTCCACAGGGAATTAGACCAGTTTTTCTTAGTTCCTGGAGACAGTTTGACAGGAGTTGAGAACCCAAAGCTGTGAAGTGACTTAAGTGGGGAAAAAAAAATATTAAATTCATGTTTCTTTACCGGTGAGATGTTCTGGTTCAGTCAGCGTCTCCGAGCAGGAACGCTGACCATGAACGCTGTTTCCTGCGGTGTTTACTTCAGGAGCTGCAGGTCTCCGGCTGGGTGACACACGGCTGCAATACTTTGTTGGTTAAAGGTGCGCTGGCATCTGAAGCCGCATTACAAGCCGTGCAAATGGCAAAGCGGTTTGTTTAAGTAGAAAAAAATATCAGGGAATGATTTCACAGCAAAGTGCCATGAGAGGAGTTTGGCCAGAATGTGTCATGTTACTGTATGTTTTGTTTTTATCACTTTTTTTTTTTTGTTGTTGCTGTAAATATGGGCCAGGATTGGCTCAATATATCGGTGTTTCAGTCTTAATCCCAGCTGCAGTGGTTGTCACGGAAACTCCCATGGCTGATTCTCCATCCAGCTTTCAATTTTATGACAGAATATTGAAAGCAGTTGAAATTCTGTATTTCTAATGTTTTTTTTGTTTTTGTTTTGTTTTGTTTTGTTTTGTTTGTTTTTTTACTCTTTCAGTCTTTGGTCATTTCGACCAGTAGCCAACAGTAAATTTATTGCAGTTAATATTCCTACCAGGTCCTCCATTATTCATCTGATATTGTGAAAAGTTTTGGTTGGGCTGCGGCTGCGGCCGAGCGCGGGGGCTGATACGTTTGAGCTTTAGTTTGGATTTGCTGACGACTCCTGAGAATGTCTGACTTTGTTGTTGTTGTTGTTATTGTTTTTATTACACAGTATTTATGTGTTATTACCAGTTACTGTTACCTGGACATAAATCCACATTTCAACTGTCTGAACTAGAATTGTTCTCAATAAATAACTACAATTCAGTTAATTTTGACACAATCAGCTGACTTCTTTCTTACGTGTCCTGGATTATTAATCTCAGTATTATTTCCTGCATTGGTAGAGACACTTGCTTCCTTCGCTGATGGCGGTGCTGTAATATTCTGGGTCTCTTATCAGATTTTAATCCACTGACTTCCTGCATTCAGAGCAGTGATCGCCCTCCACTGGCAGCAGGAGACACCCTCTCATCATAATCCCTCATTACAGCTGCTTATTGACAGGATCACAGTCGAGGTGATCAAGGTCACGGTTTGGTCTTCCTGCAGGCCTCAAGTCCCATGAAACAGAGAAATGCATTGTGGGATGAATTCAGGGGATTAGTCAGGATTATGGATTTGCTCTGGCTCATTGATGGTACTGATGCCGTACGACTGAACTCCACCCTGCACACGAGGCACCTGGACACCTGCCAGTGTGATTTTCCTCTGGTTTTAAGTCCCATCGATCATCAGGATGCCGCATTAAATAAAAAACAGTTAAAATGCGGCGCAGATTAAACCGGTTAAAGCACGGCGGCTTTGCTGTTTGGTCACAAATCTCCAAGAGAGCACATGTGGTCCAGCTGCTGTGAGGGAAGCTAAAGAGACCTCGCACCTGGGACAAGTCGCAGTGCAAAACTGCTGAGTCACCTGAAGTGAGGACCATTAAGACTCAACTTTGGAATGAGTAGATAATGAGAGCCATGTAGATCCAACCATCAGATTACTTTTTTTTTTTTTTTTTTTAAGTCAGCCAAGTCTGCCGATCTCCACTTTAAAGTTAACCTTCATTAGTTCTGCAAAGAGCATCTTTAAAAAGGAGGGGAAGGTCGCTGCATCTCCCCCTGCTGGCCGGGTCCAAAAGTAGCAATCGAAATGAATTTGATGGTTTTCATTTTACAAACAGGAAGTGAGGTTACACCCCTAGTTAATGTGAAATCTGATTGTGAAAGATTATCTGTTTCAAATGAGCTAGTGGCATTCACACGCAATACTACAGTTCAGACTGCAGTTTGTGGTTTTGTTCATTTCTGTATGGCAGTACGTAATCTGATACTCATTTATAATGACCCTCACCCCAACCCCCAATGGGAAGGGTTTTTTTTTTTTTCTTTGAACACAACCAGCAGAAGACATTTTTCCTCTATGTTGACGTATGACAACTAGACACTGTTAATGGTAATTTCAACAAAAACCTCCTTTGACTCTACTGGATTTGTTAGCTTGTGTGCAAATGAGACAGTTTGTTAGGAGACAGTGATGGTTATCTAACCAGCTTGCATTAACTAAATCTAAAGTCTCCCGGGTCAAAGTGATGAAGTGATCAGCTTCCAGAACTGAACTGTGTCGGTTCAGGTCTGTTCACACAGATAAACCCATGTTTAGAAGCACAACCATGTGTTTACAGTCACTGTTTCCCTGGAGCTGAAGACCTCCAATATGGCCGCCAGATGACATCACCTGACCACCCACCACATGTAAAGTGTTAACATGCACCTGCTGCAGAGTTTTACAGCGTCTCACGGTTAAGAAACAGCTTCTGGGAACATTGCTTGAGATTGAATTTAAAGGTTTAGTTTTTATTTTTTATTGTTTTGTTTTTTTTTTTTTTTCCTCAATAGTTTTATTATTTATGAAGATGTCTCGCCTGCAAAAGCAAGAGTGGGACATGGGGGAGGGACAGGGAGAAAGAGAATGATGCCACTCTCGTCAGTCTGGAAGTTTCCAGCAGTAGTTGTCTATAGTCCTGCTATATCTGCTTCATGTCGTCCGTCCTCGCGTAGAAAGAACCGCGGCGCTTCCTCCTGGAACCCTTCATCTGAGACCATTCTGGCTCTCCTCCGCTTTAAAAAACAACTGGTTAAAAAAGTTAATTAAAATATTTTGTTAATTTGTTTTGGCGAGGGGTGGGAATGTGGTGAGTGTGGGTGACAGTTGTTTGCTGGGGTTGGGTTTCGGGGGTTTATGGGTATCACACAGGAATGCCGTTGATGGAAACTCTTCCACAGAGGGGCAGTGAACGCCTCTCCGTTCCTCTGCGATGGAGACGCTTCAGTTTCCAGGAGTGTGGAAGGACAGCTGCTGGGTGGGGTGGGCCTGAACCTGGACAGCTGGAGGACACAAGAGACACAAAAACTCTTTTAAAACTAGTTCTCCACATTTTGAGTACAAATGCTCATTTTTTATCTAAATGTCCCCCGACAACAACTAGACACTTTATCTCTGCCAATCTATCTAGACACTTTATTCATGAAACTCAACAGCAGGAGCCACTTCACAGCTGCCAGTGACAATAAACATGTTAATTACACGTTTCATGTTTAACGGACGGGTTCGGTATTTTTTGACACAAGTTGTATTAAAATGTTGATATGTTGGTACAGCTCAGCCTCACCTCTCGCTTTCATGAGGAGAAACTCACCAATCTGCTTCAGCCTCTTGCTGACCTTCAGCACGGTGCAACAGGGTACTCGCTTTCAGTCTCAAAATCTTAATAAATGTTGTTTTTGAAATCCGGAAACTCACAGATGGATGCTCTCTTCCATGGGATTCTCCATTCAGGAAAATTTAGTTTCTTCTTCTTGTGAGCATTTATTTATGCCGAGTTAACTTCAGGAACACCACTGGAAACTTTGAACGCAGCATCAGCATGGCGTACACACACAGTACAAAAGGATACGTCTTATTGTAAAAGCTAAATAAAACTTATTTGAAAGCACTGTTTTCAAAAATTTTGGGGGTAAAATATTTCAAGACGTATCTGACTGGGCTGTGAGTTTCCTTTTTTTCAGAAAGGGCATTTATAATGGGTTTTTGAGGCTGAAAATGAGTGTCCTGTTAGATTGTGCTGAAGGTCAAAAAAGAAGCTGCAGTTATAGTTATAAATGATGGGTAACAACATTTTTATACAGGCTGGGTTGAAAAATACCAAATCCTATCCTTTAAGAACAGCAGTGATTATCCACTGGACAGAGCACTACATGCATCAGAGAAGCAGAGGGAAAACAAAATTCTCTACAGAAGAACTTTAATTACTGCAGTCGAAACGTTTGGCCTGAACGAATCTGGGGGGGGAAATGTCTCTAAAGCCGTTTTAGTAAAAATGTATTAACCTTTGTTGCACCTGGTAAGTGTTTTATGTGGAATAATAAAACAAATTCACAAAATTATGCTGTTACACCCAGAAAGTCTCAGCAGGAGAATGTATTTGGCTTGTTCAAGGTGCTGCGTGTTCACCTTGGGGGGGCCCGATGTAGTAGTGCTGAGGTGCGCCCTGCTGGGGAGGGGGGCCGTGCTGGGGGGTGGAGCCAGCGCCCTGCTGAGGGGGGGCATAGTGCAGCATGACGGGTGGTGGCCCGTGGCTGGCGTTGTGGTGAGGTCCTGACATTCCCCCTGCAACATGGGCCTGGGGGGAGGAGGGAGAGACACGACATGGTGACACTGAACAGAGGGAATTAGATTTTTTAAAAAAAACACTGATCTGTCACTGTTAGAGAAGCAACAGAACAAACACAAAGCAGCTGCATCTTTTTGTCTCAAGCTGTGACTTCATTTGGTGGTAAGTCACCAAGCTTACTATCGTTAACGAAAATTAACAAAATAATGAAAACCAAATGTGAAAAAACATTTGCAGTGGCTGAAATACAGATGAAAAAGAAGCTTTACAAAAAAAATACCTGAAACTGTATTGTGTGTATACAAAAATAACTAAAACAAACTAAAATTATAAGGAAATTTTCTCTAGTTTTTGTCAGTTTATTTGGCTGTTTATGTCCTCTGTGAATATCCTTTTTAGAATGTTTTGTTTAGTTTTTATTACATAGTGCCTTTTCTGACCTTTTTGAATTCTGCCTGACAAAAAGCCCATATTACAAAAAAAGGCAAAAATTAACACTGAAACTAATAAAAAATAAACTACGCATTTTCAAGAAATAAATTGAAACTGAAACTGGAAAAAGTCAAAATGAAATAAAAATAAAAACAAATGAAAAATGCTCAACTATAAAAAATCTTGTAAGTCACAACAAGGATGTAATATAAAAATGCACAGAAGCAACCATCAGTGGTTCTTCATTTTTCCCAAAGTAAAGTGGAAGGTGAAGCCTGGACTCCACCAGCCGCTGCGACAGGAGTCCGCTGAGCGTGACGCGTCGTACCTGTGTGAGCTGGCTGATGGCTGGGAAGCCGTGCGGCATGGCCTGGTGGGCGGGCAGGCTGTAGCCCTGCATGGGGTAGGAGGCCTGCGGGGAGCTGTGGCCGGGCGGCAGGTTAGGCGGCGTGGGTGCCGACAGGCCGCCAGAGTGGTAAATGGACTGGGGCTGAGGACCGCCCTGGCTCGACTGCTGGGGAACAGAAAGTGAAGGTGGAGTTACAAACCAAACACACCGAGGGAACGTTCAGAAGACACTCAGAAGACAATCAGAGCCTGGTCACAGCAGCAAGTTTGGTATACTGTGCGGATTAGGATTTTTTTTTTTCTGGCCGGTCCCCTTTGAAAACCTCAACACTGAAGTGGTGACAATCAGACCCACAGTAGCCTTTGTAACTGATTTCATCACTTGGAAGTCCTTGGTTACACGTATTACACAGAGAGGGAGGCCATAGAGGTTCACGGCTTGACATTTTTGTTTAGATTCATACATTCATTACTGATGACAGCATTCTGATTGCTTTTGCTTTCCACTTGGTTTACTGCATTCACTGTATCATACATTTCAAACAATATCACTGTTAAGCTGTTTATTTTTTCTTCTTTTTTACACTGCTGATTGTTACACTCAGTTTAGTCTATTATGATGATTGTGAAGACAAATCTCAGAGACATTTCTGACAGGCCTGTGGTTCTTCACACAAACAAGCACACCAAGAAAATACGTAAATAATAATAACAATAATAATAATAATAATAATAATAATATTCGCATGGACCTTTGATAGTAGACTTGGGTAATGCAGAAGCAGAGGTGTGCTGGTGTGGCGTGCATCAGGAGCACCCACCTGATTGTGTCCTGGACTGGGTGCTGTGTGCTGGGGTGGGGCTTGACTCCCAGTGGGGGTGCTGGAGGGCTGAGGAGGGTGCATGGAGCCCGAGTGGTGAGAAAATGACTGAGCGGCTGAGAGAGAAACAGAGGGAGAGGGAGAGAGGGAAAAGAGAAGACAGAGTACACTTTAGTACTTTATCATATAATGTGTTATATTTTATTTTCATGTCCAGATATTATGCAGTAAGTTGTATTTTGAATAGTATTTATACACTGTCATTCCTTTCCTGCAGCAGATTTCTGTGTCAAGAAGACTTGACTTTGGTTGATAAACTGCAGTCAGCATGAAACATTGCTGTGTGAAATGTACCCAGACTAATTCATAAAACAGACAAACAAAGCCATGTTTCAGTGGTGGTACTTCAGTTAGGAAGCAAAACAAAGAAACACTTTAAAATTTACAGATTTTCACCCAAAATAACTGAAGAAAAGGACCTGAAAAAGCCATCAGATTCTGTTGATGCTGGATATGTCACATGGCTCCCCCTCCCTGCTTACCATACAGGGCCTGTTGTGGTCCTGGTGGGCCCTCAGCCTGGCCGGGATACTGGGGGCCAGGAGGACCCATGGGCTGCGGGGCCCCTGATGTCAGCATCCTCGCTCCCCCCTGCAACATCGAGTACACTGCCTGGAATCATAAGAGACAGAGGGGAGATTAAAAAGAATAAAAAAATTTAAAAAAAAACCCTGATAAGTTGCCTTCTGGGGATCTCAGACATGAATGAGGAAAAATGGCGTTTTTAAACAGGCATTTAAAAACTAGAGATTATTTTAATGAGAACAATAAGATATAGGGAAAATGTGAAGCAATGTGACGAATATCTTTACTGATATGTACAAAACTAAGGATGAGAGGAAACTGGTTTCAAGGCGATACACAACGGTTTAATTGAACAAGAAACATTCAACAAAGAAGGTAAAAATCTGAACTTCACTTTTCAGAAAAAGGCTGGCTAAACGTGTTCGGTACAGCCCACTTCCACCAGTTCAGGTGTATGCAGTGTTTAGGTGGTGGAATCTGATTAGGTTCTTTCCGACTCCCAAACTGAAATATGTACAGACAGGTGAGATAGAAAGAGGTCTTTGTTGGAGACCTCAGGTGAGATGGAAAGAGGTCTTTGTTGGAGGAAAAGTAGAGAATAGCTGGCTGATCGTTTTCTGATCATTGTATTCATATTTTTGGGAGGGGGTTGCCCAGTGATTTGGACATGTTGGCCCGATGTAACTCAGGTAATCCAGAACATCTTTGGTGATGACACTGATTGCTCATTCTTTACAATTTATCTTGGCAATATTGCAGATCATTTGCCAGCCCAAGACAAGTAGTTTTAAGGAATACTATTGGCAGGCAGTAAGAAAGCTGTAACATGAAATGTTTGAGGGAAAAACCATTCAAAACATGTTTAAAAAAAAAAAAAAAAAAGAGGCCTTTTTCTTACATCTGAATATCAAACATTTTCTGAAATATGCAGGAAAAATTGTTTGTGTTTGAATCTATGAGAGAAAATGAACTGACATGCACTTCTGTCTGTTATAATATCATAATGAATGTAATGGTGAAGAGCCGTGTTTTTGTTTGGTTTGATTGTGTTGTTTATATGTATATACTTATTTTAAAAGTAAGGTTTCATGTCAAGTTTTTTTTTTTTTTTTACATTTTTTAAAAACTTTTTTCCCATTTGATTTAGTGTAAATGTACCCAATGTCATCTTTTGAACTGGTGGGGCGGTGCTGCCCTCTGGTTTCTGCTCTGGATTATTCGACTGAACCTGGAAATTCAATGTCAAACTGTACAGACAGCGGCGCTCATTCATGCCCTGCCCTGCAGTACCTGTCCGTGGTAGTGTGGGGGCATGGCCTGGATGACCTGGCCATACTGTAGGTAGGACTGGGGGTAGGGTGAGGCCACCAGCGGGGGTCCTGTGGCTGAGGCTGCTGGGATCATGGGAGAGGCTGGGGAGGCGTGGTGCTCTGGACGCGGTCCCACCACCGGGCCTAAAGCCACACAGAAGGAGGTCAGCATAAACAAGCATGTGCATGACGTGTCTGGCCATGCTCAGACAGGCAGCTACAATCTGATTTTTGGTCATATCTGATTTGACTCAGTTTGAATGGTGATCTGAGTTTCGTGTTGTTTTTTTCTTTCTGTCCATCCCACACCTCCACCCAGTCACTGTTTCTCTCATGGGTCAACCTTCAAACTTTCTGTGCATTTTCTCTATATATTGTACAGTGGAGGGCAACTGTGGTCTTTTTCCACCTTTATTAAATAAAATGTGGCTGAATGTACCCTTTCTCTGTCAAGACACACCTCCATGATCAAAGTAACAATGCTCTGTTGCTGCGGACAGAGCACAGATGTACAGACACACTACCACCTATATTGTTCCTGAAGTATTTGTACAGTAATTCAGTAGCATCACTGCTGCTGAAAATTTTGTTTCTTTCTACCTGCATGTTCTACTGTTGATATCTTATTATAACTGACAGTTATGTAGTGTAGTACCTTTAGCTCTGGTGTATTTGCCCTGGTTGACTGTCGACATGGTGTACTGGTACATCTGGGGAGCCTGAGGAGAGGACAAGCAGGGAAAACGCTGAAATGACATCAGTATCAAGTGTGAGTACGCCTCGAGCTTGTCATGCCATCTTTCTGTTGCGCCAATAACACACTGCTGGTCTCAACATACCGAGATTTCATAATAATTGTTATTTTCAGCATTTGGTCTAGATGTTATTGTATGGTAACTTATGTGATAATTAAACAGACTAACATGGAAACCAGAGGGATGAAAAAAGTCAAACAAAGTGAGCTCTCATGGAGCTCGGATGCCGACCTGAATGGAGTGTCCCGGGATGGTGATGGGGGACATATACGACAGGTAGTGTCCAGGGGGGCTGCTGTATATGGCCCCTGCCCCAGGCTGGCCTGGCGGGGGGGGGCAGCACGACCGAAGGGCTGGGCGGGGTGGGTCGAGGCGGGGTGGGGGTCGACGCAGGTTTCTGTCAGGCAGCCGAGAAAGAAATCATGTCAAAGAGAATGCCAGCTCGAATCTCATCTAAGCTGTTTCATTTAGTACAGAGCTGCACATGGTCACTGCACTGTTTTACACATTACATGAAACATTTACTACTAATCATGAAACATACTCATGTATTTTAGGGTTAAGACCTTCCCAAAGACAACCCACTTCCCACAGAGCAATTATGACCAACAATATCATAACTTATATAATTAAACACACTGCACTGTATCAATCATTTTATCAAATTTTCAGTAAAGGATCAATATCAGTGTGTGTGTGTGTATGCAACAGTTTCAGCAGACTGACCAATGGCGTGGGTCCTTTGATGGGAAGAAATTCTTTTGCGTTGGGATTCAGTGTGGAGTTTTTCACGTGCCTGCAAGCAGGAAACAACAGGAGAGAAAACAAAATGTATCTCAGTCCGTTCATCTGTCATGAGCTGACTTCTCCTTAAAAACCAAACAGTTCCTAAACAAATCATGTATTTAAATGGGAGATCTGGATATTGCAGGGCATTTAGCTGTTGCCTTCCTCAGCAGCACAGCTAGCAAATCCTCTGAGGACCAGACCCAGATTCAAACAGAGAGCCCATTTCAAACATTTCTCTTTGTGTGTCTCTGACTGGTGAGTAAGCAGTCCTCCAAGACCACTTACATTCAAGTTAACACATCACAGAACTGGACTGAGAGCAGAGAACAGCGTCTTCTAAGAACACTGAACAGGTCAGAGGCCATGGAGCCACATCTCAGGGACCACTGATGCTTTTTGAGTTTAAGAAATGCTCACCTGGAACACTGAACTCATAAATCAAGGAGATCTGGTAGACGTAATAGTGATGAGAGTGAAACCTATGATATGAAAAGCCGCTCTCATTCACTCTCTAACTGGGATCATTTAAAGCAAATTAAATTATATGGATATTTATTAGGGGTGTAGCGGCTCACTAAACCTTCAGTTCAGTTTGTATTGTGTTTTTTGGGTCACAATTTGGGTTTCAGATCGGTTCGTACTGTACATTAGGGAGAAAAAAAAATACCATTTCCAGTGTTTTCTGTATTTTGTCTTATTTGCAAAAATACATTTGGGATGAAAATGTGAAATAAGCAAATATTCTTTCAAAGGCACAAGTCTACTTAGACTATGTAAAACGAACATAAAAAAAAGGTTGTATGGCTCTCATACGGTGGATGTGTTTGTAATACTGCACTGTTCATCTCCCAGTTCAAAATACAACCAACACTCAGGATCAGGTAACTCTCAGTCGCCCTGAAGGTCCAAACATCACTGGTGAGAACTTTGTAGGGTCTATTGTGTAATAAACGGCTTGTGTTTTTTATTGTTCGGTTTTACACCCTAAATATTTATCTACTTCTCATCATTCTGCTTTGGATTCCTGGAAAAGCCACCCAGATGTCCCTGAACGCCACGCTGAAAACTGAACTGGACTGGACTGAACTTACGCTGCAGCTGCAGATGTAGCCTCAGCTCGCTCACTGCTCTCTGGCCGGGGCTCCTCGCTGCCAGGGGTCCCAGCTGGCTGCGGCGTGCCGGTCAGTTGCCCATCGGGGCCTGCAGCCTGGGGGATGGCAGGTGCTGTGGGGGTCGGCGTGGTGGCAGTAGGGGCGGTGGTGGAGGTAGCTCCCTCAGGAGTTTGCTGCAGGTCTTGGGAGGAGGGGGAGTTGGCAGATTTGGGCGGGGTAGTCGAGGAAGTGGAGGAAGGAGAGGAGTCAGCGGCCTGGATGGGGCCAGGCTGAGGGGGCTCTGACGAGGACGGGGCAGCTGAAGGGGAGGAGCTGGGCTGCAGCTGAGAAAAAGAGGGAAACCTGAGTTACTATGGAAATGAAGTTTCTTTCAAGGGCAAAAAATGTTTTTGAATTACTAAAAAGATACAAGTTTTCATTGTTTAACGGCGCATGCCAACGCTCCACTGAACCCCAGGACAACAATAAAACATAATCATGCAAACCCCAATCTGATTAAAATGTCAAATAAAAATGGATTCAAGTAAGAAACCTCCCATATAAAACTTGTACTGATCAATTTATAATGGCAATGTAATCAGTCAAACTGCACTATATCAGGTCGTAGGTTTTTTTCTATGTACCTGATGGATGTAATTTGTACTGACAGATATTCAGAGAAATAATGTTTCTCATCACATTCTGACAAGTTACTGTACACACTGAAAAGGCACATACCAGAATTTCCCAGCAGCATTTAAATTACACCAGGATGTAAATGCATGCAACATATTCAGAGCAAGTGTCTAATGAAAGAAAACCTTTGCAGTTAGCTTTCACTCTCCAGACAGAAAACTGGGCCCTGTGTGTCCCTGGGACTGTCTGAACGGCGGCCCAGAGTGTCCGGCTGCTCTTACCCGAAACTCTTTGCCAAATTTCCGGAGCTCCTCCAGCTGGGATCTCTGTTGGACTGACGGAGCTGACAAAGCAAGAGAGAGGAGGCAGAGATGAATAGAGAGGACCAATGTGAGTACTGCTATTTCTGGCTTATAGCTGCCCATGTCAGTATTAAATATTACAATTTATGCATGACAAAAAAATGCATACTAAATATCATCTTAGAAGAAAAGTAGAAAAGTCAGTAGAGTAGAATTCAGAACATGCAACAACATGCCTTAGTTAAAGAAAAAAAAAGTTTGGGAACCGCTGCTCTCGTGTACCTTTGCTGCTCTTGTTCTCCTGTGGACTGGCCAGACTCTCAGCTCGCTCCTTCGCTGCTGAGCTGAGGATTTCATTCACTGTGGATGACAGAAAAAAGTCAAGTCCTACTGGAGGAACTGTTACCAGGAAATTCTTGGGAAAAACACACAATAAATTCAAATTGCTTTCAACAAGGACATGCTTAGGTGCTGCCTGCAAACAGTACATTTAGTGCTAAGCAAGTTTGCACACCATAATAAGAGGTAACTTTCTGAACCCATGTACTGAGTCATCAGTAAACTGCACACAGCACACTGCACCTGATCTGTGATGCTTTATATAAAAGATACCAGAGCAACAAGAAAGGCACTAAGAAACCAACGGTGAAGCCAAATTTATCTGGACAGGGCGCTGCTCACTACTCTGAAGTATGAATTCACGAGTTCCTGTGTGGAGAGGATTTACCTCCTGTGACCAAACACCTCAGTTTCAGTTGGGAAAATCTCAGTATCTTAATTAGGAAAGATGACATACTCTTCACTGTTGTAGCGCCATTTCCAGTTTGAGCCTAATCAGATGGATGGATTTTTGAATACGAATCTAGCGCAGATTAAAGTAATGAGATTCCTTTATCAATTAAAACAGCAAAGGGAAAAGGAAATGTGTGGAGTTCATAGTCCTGTGCCTCTGTTTCTAAATGTGTTCTGATAATGGCACAGACAACGAAAACAAAAACATTCACAAGCAGACTTGCATACTAGTTTTCATAAAGGTGAATAGAGAGTGATGCACATAATAATGCAAATCTGAAAGATATGGATATCATCATTATCAAGACTGGTGAATTGAATAAGCTTGCTAAGGTGAACATTTTGTTCTCTTTCTCCACATATTTACAGCCTCGGGTAGAGCCTGCAAGTGTGAATGACACATTTATGTACATCCTGTATTTATGCTCAAAATTCAGTTTTTTTCAGACAACTATTCCCATATTCCCATATTTTCCCATTTTGTTTATATTCCACTCATCTTGGTATTTTCAACTTTACATTTATGTCGTTATTATATTTTTTCCATTTTATTTATTTTTAGACATATGTATCCATTCATTACTTCTTTGTCTCAGTATTCTAGTGAAAGCTAAATGTTGTTCCCCTGACTAGCAGTATGTTAGTATTTAACACTCAGACTCTCTCAGTTAACGTCCACTTCGTTCGCAAAATTTGCTGTGAATTTTTTACACCTAAAAACTGTCAAAACAGCGTCTCACCATCAACAGGGAAAAGTGGGGTGGGGCCGGAGGGTTTGGTAGTTGCTGTGGTAACAGTGGAGGGGGAGGAGTCCAGGAAGGTGGGGCCAACCAAAGGGAGGTCCGGGGGAGGGGCATCTGGTTTTGGAGAGCGGGATGCTGATGGGAAGATGGGGAGAGAGAGAGAGAGAGAGAGAGAGGGAGAGAGAGATGAGGGTTCAAGGAGGAGACACAGGAGGAGGAAATGTGACAGTGATGATCTGTCTGCTTGACACTGTGCTGCAGTCTGCTTCTGTACAGTGAGTGTGTGTGTGTGTGTGTGTGTGTTAACTCATGGAGGAGCTCAGGGTGGGTGTGCCCATTTGAGAGCGGCCACTACCCTTCGGTCATGTGATGGACAGACTCCAGTAAGGATGGAGGGACAAAACAAACCCATACCAGAACTTGACAAATCACTGACTGTGGATTTATTCAGCCAATCAGGGTTAATCTACTGGTTGGATCAAAGAGTTAATCTACATTAGCTAGCCTTTAATTTTTCCTTTTCTAAGAATTTATCCCCACAGCAATATTGACCCTGGATGTATGGCTTTTTCATGAGCTCTTTGGAAAAAGAATCTCAGGTTAAAACAAAGGAAATGTACATGGACTTTGAATGATTCCTTTGACAGCTGCTCACCGTGTTACAGAGTGCTTCATTAGTGAGTAATTTGCTCATTTTTACAGCCAGCTCACAGTGGGCAGGCTGGCAGACTACTATCAGGAATCCTTAAGGAGTTCTTAAAAAAGTGTGTGTGTGTGTGTGTGTGTGTGTGTGTGTGTGTGTGTGTGTGTGTGTGTGTGTGTGTGTGTGTGTGTGTGTGTGCATCAACTGGAATGTTTCCATCCACATTTTTCACATAGTTTAAGAGCAAATGTGAATCAATGAGCATTTTGATGTGAATCATTTCGTAAAGCAAACAACTGCAGGCTTTTATGTAATCACAGGTGGGAAACCGAACATTTCAGGAGCAGAGATCTGATGAGCTCCCTGCTCCGGGAAGAGTGGTAACAACAGTCCTCACTCAGCTGTTCATGACTTCATTTAAAATTTGTCCACACACAGTATGTTCCTCCGTCCACCAGGTTTGTTGTCATTCAACAGGCTAGAACCACAAGACAAAAGTCCCTGCTACATCATCATTTCTTCAATAACCTGAACTCATCAACCTTCATCGCATTTTCTCTTCATGTCTTCATCCACCTCAGCAGTTTTTGCAGAATTCAACTCCTTCCATTCAGTTTTTCTTATGTACAAATTAAACATTTCCATAAAAACTGGTGCATGGAAACCTCACAACTCCGTATGTGTGTGTGTGTGTGTGTGTGTGTGTGTGTGTGTGTGTGTATGTGTGTGTGTGATCTGCTCACGCATACCTGCAGGTGCTGACTGGGAGTTTGGGGTGCGCAGCGTTCTGTTGCTCTGAGGTCTCTGGGATTTAGGGGAGGTTCTAGACGCAACTGAGACAGAGAAACAAGAAGTCAAAACCATTCACTGCCAGCAGGTGGCCTGCCGTGACATCAGATAGGCTTCACATGAAGCAAAGACTTTTTTGAACGTGGCAAAGTATTGAAAGGTTTTGGACCAAAATCTCAGTATTCATGGAACAAATTCCAATATTTATACGTGTGAAAGATGACATTACCACATCTGACTCCATTAAGAACCAGCGTTGGGCTAGTTATTAAAAAATAATATATTACTCATTTGAAAATTAATATTATTTACTTTCATCACGTTATTTACTTTGATGGACAATTAAATTAGCAAAATTGCAAAAAAAATCCCTCCCATCCCTGGACCTATCTGCCTCGATACCTCCGTTGACAGACGAGCGCGTGGTGTCGGCCAGAGCCTGTGGGTGCGACAGGGAGTGAGGAAGCGAGTGATTGGAGCAGGGAGGGCTGCTGGCTGCCGGCAGGCTGCTCTGGGACTGGTGAGGAGAGCAGGCCGTTCTGACAGACAGCGGGCTGCTCCTGTCAGAGGACGGCCTGGGAGAGGAGGAGCTGGGTGCCGAGTGCCTGGAGGAGCTTGGCGCTCCCGATCGAGCGGAGGCTCCACCCCTGCCGCTGCTGGCAGACATGCTGATGTCCCGGGCCCTCTGGGGGAGGGGGATGTATTTACCTTCCCTGGAAAACAAGAGATCAGACAGAGAAGGGGTCAGAGGCCTGCTTGGAAGCTGATCAAATGAAGTGCTGTTTTCAATCAGAGAGGAATTTTTATGAGGCTGACAGCCCTCAGTGTTGATGTACAAACACCGGTTCAGCAGAGCTGGCCTCTTCAGCAAAAACACGAGGACAGAGCTGCAAGTGACAGTGAGGGTAAGATACCCTAAGTTATCACAAAATGTTTAATGCTTCAATATATGACCTTTATTCATTCACTTTCTTTTTCTGAATACACTGAAATATGTATACAGATAGTTGAATGAAAGTCCACTGTAAACTCATGGGCTAAAATGGAAATTGGCAGATCAGTTTTTACATAATGCCAGCCTTGGCCCATCTTCTCAATAAAGTACTCGAAAGTCATATTGTTTCTGGAAAAAAGTTACCAGTGCACCACCATCCAAGAGACCAGAAAATCAGTGCAAAGTGAGGTGATTTTGTGCCTGCCTGTTTTCCACAGATGGATTAACACTGCTTACTGACTCTCAGAATCAGCTTATACAGAAAAGGTTAGGAGATAAAGAACAGAGTGTTGGGTTCCTTCTACTAAAACAGAATGGCGTTTATTCTACACAGCCAAGGCTCCTGTTCTAATTCTTGTTATGAATTTCACAAAGAGCAGCATTTCAACATTTTCATGTCAGGAAACATTTTTCCAGCTGTTAAAAAAAATAAAAATTGGGCTAAGCATTTCATTAAGGTAGTGATATTAGTTAGAACACTTCAGTTTGCTGATCCCACTGCAGGTATTTATGGGATGGATTAGCATCAATGCTGATCATGGTAACAGTTGGTGCACCTATGTTTTTAGTGTCACAGTCCAGCAATTATGAAATTCGCTTAGGAGATACATTCTCCAAGTTACACTTGTATTGGTCCAGTATCTGCTGCTTCTGATGTTAGTATCAATGCATCTCTGTTATGTGAAAGCCATTCTTACCTGCCGCCAGAGTTGAAACCAGGACTGCCCCTTTCCTCCCTCTCTCTGACCACGGCGCTGTATCTGTCCTCTTCACTCCGGCCCTCATCGTTCTCCAGCGAGACCCGGCGGCGGTACTGCAGGCTGCTCTCGATCTCGCTGGCTAACCGGGCCGCTCTCGCCTCTCGCTGCCGATAAACCTCCGAGCTCCCTCTCTCTAAAGGCACGCTGACGGAGAGAGCACAGGATAGGACAAAAAACATAAAAAAGGCAGGAAGGTCATATGGAGGAGGATTTGTTTTCAGTCTCTATGAACTGGTCAGTTTGATGGCAGGACTTTGGAGGGGTGATGGTTACTCTTAGGGTTTGACTAAGACAATATTTTGTTAAAAAGCCGGGGCACTCCAACAGATCTGAAAAACCTTAACCCGATAGAGGGTGGTACTGACAGTTTGATGTCAACAATACTGGCCAACTGATACACATTTGTGTGTATACACACACACACATGCATATCTATCTATATTTTTGCACAGCTATACTATGATTTAAAAAAATCTTGCTATCATACTTTCAGGTTCACACAGGTTATTTCTGACAACAGATGTGCAAGACAATAGCATCATACTAACCAGTACAGAGGCCAGATGAATCAAATCAAGAAGTTATATGGTTTGGCTTTGTTTTCAGTTGATACCCTGGCATTGAGTATGTGGGACTCTCTGCCTTCTCACTGTTTCATGAAGCACTGGGTGGTGCTTCTGGATGTGTAGAGGTATCACTGAGTGGAAAAAAGACCCTTTCAACAACATTTAGCACCCAGTGTTGTACACAACTCATCAGTGTTGATGAATATAAAACCGCAAAAGACAGGATATTAAGGATACAAAACTTCCCCATTTAAAGAGAAAGGAGTCCTGTCCTGTCAGCTGTGATGTTCCTGCACAGTTATGAATATGGTCCCCAAGCAAACAGATTTCCCTTACAGTGACTTTGTACGATTATAGATGTATGGTATGTGTGGTTAAGAGCTGAGGAGAACCAAGGAGTTGTCTTGTTTTATTTGCATTATACCAGAGGTGGGTGACACTGACTGTCTGATATCCAGCTGTTAATGAAAGGCCATCAGCCTGTGTCAGGGTCAGGTGAGGTGGTACTCACGTGTACATGGAGAGGCTGGAGTCGTAGGTGGACTTGACGCCGTATGCCTCCTCGTTAAACTTAAACATCTCGTTGGCGTCCCAGCCATTTGACTGAGAGAGAGAGAGAGAAAATCAAGAATAAAGGAGAAGCCAAATGGACCTGGACTGAGTGGATGTGTCCTTTGTATTAAGCTCACTATCAGCTGGATCAGCTTTGCTGCTAAATGCTGTGGAACTGTGATCTTTACCAACAGCATGCCTAATGTTTATATGATGATGTTAATTTTTTTCATTGAAAAGATTTAGTAAAGACATTGGTATTAGTTAACTTTATTGTATGTTTCTACTGTTGCTGCTGGAACACCAGAATTTCCCTGGTTGGGATCAATAAAGTATATCTATCTATCTATCTATCTATCTATCTATCTATCATACAAGACTAGACAACCTAAGGAATAAATTTGTACCAAGCATGTCATGGTAGATTTTTGGAAGAGGGGTAAATATTGCTCCAAGGTTAGGCTAAATTTTTGCAAAGGGAGAACTTGGCATGGCCATTTTCAATGGGGTCTGTTGACATCTGACCTCAAGATATATGAATGGAAGTGGGTTCTATGGGCACCCACGGGTCTCTCGTTTGCACACTTGCCCACCTTCTACTAATCCAATGCCGTGTGGGGCAGTACAAATGTGTTATTTTGGCCTATTCTAAAACGGTATATTTCTGCATACTGGAACCTAAACCATCTTGAAGTTGCATAAATTGGGTTTGACTGGAAAGCTGAGACTTTTGTGGATTCAACGAGCCTATTTTTATTCATGTGTGATGTTTTTCCCTACAATAGTCATTTCATTGTTGTGAGGCTGTATAAAATAAGCTACGGTGGCCTCTAGGATAATCACAGCCTCAAGAAACTTTACAACCACAAACTAGAGATTGAGTGAATTCAGAGGATGTCCTGTTCTGCAATTTCCAGAACAGGACACTTCGAGCCCTATCTTGCGCCAGACTCCCTAAACCCGCTATTTGCGGATTTAGGATTTAGGAAGAGGCGTTCCCCCGTAAAAGTTGCTCTCTTGTGCACCTCCCGCTATCCGCAAAACACCTGCGCTACCCGCTATATTATGCATAGGCGTGTTTTGGGCGTTATGCCAGTTAAACCAATCAGTGTGCCAGGTGCCATTGCCTTTAAGGGCAGGCTGCGCTATCCTAAATCCTAAACCCGCGATGGAGAGAGGGAGATAGATTTCTCAGGGCTTCTACTGAGGCTAAAGCAAGTTGGCTTTATATACATATGATATATTATATTATAGGCGAGTTAATTCGGGAGGTGGAGCCACATGTGTCCAAGTGGACGTGTCACAAGGTTGTACTGATTGAGTAAAATCCCCGGGCCACACCACACACACACACAAGAGGCAGAGGTGGAACTATGTGTAAACTAATTTATTGACAAGGTAGATTGGGCAAATAAAATATTAAAAATAAAAATATAGCACAGCTGCTGGCTTATGATAAAACAATAAACCGTGCTGGCGTAAGTGTCCAATTAAAACAGTCTTTCCTCTAAACAGTCTATATGAGTAATATACTCAGTCCATTCCGGCGGCGTCCCGGTATCAGTCCAACCGTGTGTGTGGCGAGGCTCCGTCGGGGCGCGCATTGAAGCCGCCTGGGCGCGCTCTCGTAACAGCCCAAACTTGTGTGCGCAAGATAGCAACTTTAGGGAAAGCGCATGAAACACGCCCACGAACACACCTCCAGGCGCAAATGACGGAGTCGGCATAAGGATAGCGGGTAGCGGGTGGCGCAAGATACCGTTTAGGGATAGCGGAAGCTCCTAAATCCGCAATTTGCGGGTAGCGGGTAGTGGCAGCGGATAGCGGGTGGCACAAGATAGGGCCCTTCCTATCCAATCGCTGAACAATGCTACTGTTACACAAATCTCCAAATGTCAAATGTTTTTGATACCAAATCAGAGCATGAATATATCTATGGTGTTGCTTAAGATCTTCGTGTCTCAATGTGATATTTTGGAGGGATTTTGGTATTGAATCAGGAGATAAGCACATCGTCCCAGCACACCTCTGCACGGCTCTTCATTTTTACAGAGTGTATAACTTTTAACAGTGTGTATAACTTACATTAGAGGACTTCCAGCAGTAAAAATAATCCACTTACTTCAATCATGGTCATGTACGCATGTGTGTGTGTGTGTGTGTGTGTGTGTGTGTGTGTGTGTGTGTGTGTGTGTGTTGGTGTTCTCACTGTGTCTGCCTCCAGGTCGTAGTTTTCTCCGTTGATATCTCCTCCATCCCACCTCTGCAGCACCTTCTCTCTGATATCCCCGTTCACCCGTGACGAGCTAATTGCTGTGTCGGTGAATGTGTCTACACACACACACACACACATACACACACACACACACACACAAAACAGGCCAAACAGGTACCCTTTCACAGATATTCTGGTGCAGGTATGTGATCTGCTGAAAATATACAAATAAATCTAACACAAAACATCACATTATGAAATTTCCTCATCCATAATTTCATATTTCCATATTTCCCACTGGGCAGAAAACAACTTAAAAATCTGGTAGTTAAAAGTGTGTTTCAGAATGCTATTTGGTTCTGGAGAAGGCTACGGTTATTATTATTTATCATTTACTTGTATTACAATCGAATTCAGCCCTCAGTGCAAGCTGTCTCAATCAATCTTTGACAGCCACATTTTAAAGATATTTCTAGAGGTATCACGAGACAGCAGTGCATCCATTAAAAACAATTATTAGGATATCATCATATCAACATTCCTCCTAAATGTTTGCTGTGTATTCATGAGAGAAACTACCTTTGATAGCAAAGTTTAGGTCCACATCACGGCACGTCATGGTGACCAGGTCAGTGGGGCTGAAGATCATGGTGTCTGTGATCTCCTCAATCTTAGGGAGCGTGGACTGGCCTCCTCCTCCTCCTCCCCCCTCGCTCCCCCCACCTCCATCGCCGGTGGCTCCCTCACTCCTCTTATGAACAGCATCCACAGCCAGCTCGCACTTGTAAAGCCCAGGAGAAGTCAGAGTGAACACACACAGTACAGACATAAGTGTAAATCCTGTTTGTGGGTTTAAACAGCACTGACGCTGTGTAACTTAAACTGTGGAAAACATTTTAAGGCCATGCCAAAGAACTGAATCCTAGCCGGAGGTTGTTTACAGTCAGGGCATGAATGAGGAACTGCTGGCTATCAGATTTCAACATCCGTCACTATCTGCATCAGTCCTGCACATTTGGGGTTGTCTGCTGTAGGTGGCTGGGACTATGCTCTCAATCCTCATTCGTTGATTCCACCACACCTGGCTGCGCTGCGTTCCGACTGCAACACGGCCGCCGAAGCTGAGCGCGCCCACTCTAGACAATATCTGTGATTCTACCAGACGCACAGCAGCGCGTTTCAGAAGGATCCCATAAGCAGCTCTGCATTCTGCTCCTCTAAAAACGCACGCCTAGTTATTTTTGACAGAAGCCACGTCAAGCTGCACGGAGCAGATCAAAGTCAGACACAGGAGCAACACAGAGCATAGATATCAGAAATCAAAAGTAAGTAACATGAGGCGCCACCTGAATCGAGATGGCATCGCTCTCTCATGGCCAAACAGATCAAAGAAGTAACACTCCAGGGTTTGAATGTGCCACTCCATGCGTGCTTGCTGTGAATGCCTTATCTTCCTTGAAACCTGAACATAGCCTCTAAAAGATGAGGATTATGACTAACTTATATCTTTTCTTGGCAGCCATATTTATTCAACAGTATTAAACTGAAGTAGCTGGCACATGTACTGCAGGTGCTGTTTTGCACAGCCATTTAGATCACATCATTTCAAATTGGCAACTCAAATAAGATGCGGTGTGTGCAACTTTTGGAGTCACGTGGTGTCAGTGAGTGGAGGGCTCACACTGCAAGACAGACAATGTTCACGTGTTGATATTGAAAATGTGTCCACGGGTTACACCTGGGCCACGTAAAGAGGCTTTTACCTGTGAGCTTAGAGTCTTGAAGATCCCTTCATACACTGTGCCATTTTTCACTCTCACATCACAGGTGGAACCCTGAAAGCAGCAGTGAGGACAGCAAGACGCTTCAAGTTACCGCAGGTCGTGCATTTGCAAAAACAAGCTCAACGAGCAGAACGTCAGACAGACAGGAGCATACGCTACTTACTACGACCGCAGTTAGGAAATGAAGCATGCGGGCGTTGTTGTAGACACCTTCAAATACCTGGACAAAAAGAACAAACAAACCAAACATGTAAATTTGTTTTTTTCTGCTACTCTTTTCTTTTCTGATACATTGGAAGGAAAAATGTGCCCGGCTTGGTAAGGATTAATTGTATTGTTCAAGGACTCCTCAGCAGCCTGGATGTGTGTTGGCACTGTCTGAACCCAGACTAGCTCAAGGGCATGACTACTCCCTAATCACTGCACCAACACTGGCTCCTCGATTTACAGTAAGATGTAAGTTGCACATCTTGACATTAAACTCGCTGTCCAAATTACAAAAGCGTGACTGTACTGTTATAACATTGTAATGCTGTGATTAGGAGACGTCACCATCTGATGTGTCCCCCTGTCAGAGAACAGAGGTCACCATTACTTCAACAAAACATCCAGGCAAATACCAGCAGCCTGCCTGAGAAGGGTCAATCATTCACAAAGGACTGACTCTCTGTAGTAGCCAAATACTCAAGTACAAACTAGGGCTGAATAATGCATTGTTCTCATATTGTTTAAAGGTTAAGGTTAGCCTACAACAGCAATTGGTCTGTTCTGACCAATAAAAGACTTAACTGCATTTTCTACATGCATTTGGTATTATTTTGCTGATTCTTGAAGAATGCTTAATCTTCACTGTTGATACACTTAACATTTCACATAAGCATGAACCCACAGTCATATCATATATGGTATCGCTATCGAGATATTTCACATAAATATCAAGGTATGAAATTTTGTCCATATCGTGCAGCCCTAACACCCAAGCAAATATCAGCAAAATGCCTGAGAGGAGTGAATAGTAAATCAAGGACTGGGATTCTCTCCAGTGGCCAAATACTCACATACAAACCGTAACAGCTTAGTTTCTTTACAAATTTGTAAAGAAAGTAAGCTGTATGTATACAAAAAGGTGGTGTTAGCACCCGATTCTTTTGTTGAATGCCCAAGTACAGACCGGAGTCAATCTTCAGCTCTCAGATATAATATTTATTTGGTCACATGTAAAGCAAGGCAGCGCTGGTCTCAGTGTGACAGAGCTCCCGCAGGATCTCAGTCAGAAAGACCCCTATATCAGGAAATGATACACATTTATGTTCTTGGGCTTGGGCCTGCCCCGTACAGAGGTTGGACTTAAACGCAACCGAGAATAATTGGCCAGTTACCCGGACATGGACAGGCCAACCAGTGTCCATGCCTTGATCTCGGAATGTGTGATGCTATGTGTATGTATGTTGACTTACTTACTTACAACCTTTATTTAACTAGGCAGGTTAATTAAGAGCAGACTCTTATTTGCAATAACGACCTAGGTGGGGGTAGTGGCCCCCTGGGGAAGGGTATGGGGATTAAAATAAAATTTAAAAATATACACACACATATATATATATATATATATATATATATATATATATACACACACATATATACACATATATACATACACACACACATATATATATATATACATACATACATACATATATACATACACACATGCACATACATACATACATACACACATGTCTATACACACATAGATACACATACATACATACATACATACATACATACATACACATACACATGTATATACATATATACATATATACACACATACACATACATGTATACATACATATACACAATATGTGACTGGGCGTGTATCTAATGCAACAGACCTAACAAATAAGATAGAGAAAATATGTCTGGTTCCAGCTTTGTCTACCTTCTGCTAGCAGTCAAGCTGTTCTGAATAATACAAGAAACATTGAACTTTAACATACATTGGATACTGCAAGAGACATGAACTATAAGGCCAATTATAACAGTGGTGTGGGTTATTGCTGTTACTTACAGGAGTTGACTGAGTCTGTGATGGTGGCTTCATTGTGTTCCTTGTCCTAAAAGACACCAAAGGAAAAGGTTGAAAATTGAACCTCAGCTATCTAAGTTATAAACTACACCATAACACAGCGGCTCACCGACAACCAGCTCATGTCAGCCGCCCCTCCGTGGAGGAGAACAATAAATAACAATACCAGCCTGGCTAGTCGGTGACAAGTGTTAGCTCGGTAGCTAGCAGGCAACGTAAAGACTTCTAACGAGGAAAAAATAACCTAAACATTGTTTGAACACAAGTTTTAGACGGCTGCTCTTGTTGACGAAGTCGGGAAAGCTGAAAATCAACCGTTAACGCCGCTGTCCTGCTGTAAATACGGCATTTGCCCGGTGAGCTAACATTAGCTTAGCGGGGCTAACCCAGCCAGAGTAAACGGTTAAGGTGTTAAAGCACCGACAGTTTGGCCGCTAACGAGCGTGACACCCGCCCCGAGGCCCGGTCTCAGCTTGTAACGAGTACTTTTTAGTCATGTGCATCCCTGGTACTCCAGTCTTGTCGTTTCAGTGGAAAAGTCACACGGTTTGACAGGCCAGACACACGATACACCGTCGAAAAACAATAACAAAAACACACGACTGGGTGCGCTCGGTTTACTGCACACCGGCGGCTGCCCGGACACGTGACGCGAGTCAGCATCGGCGGGCGGGACGGATTCAGCAACACAAGGCATACCTGTCAACATTTGAGTAGTAAAATCCGGGAGGTTTTTGTGTCGGCGGGGGGGGGGGGGTGGGGGGGGGGGGGGGGTGGGGGTTGCCCCCGGTATGCACATCATCACGTTGAAATACACAGGCATGGCCCGACATCATTATAAATCAGTAGTTCAAATACATTCATCATGTCTTCCATTTAACTAAAAAACGTTTTTGGTCCTTTTAATCAGACATGGGATGTTTATTTACCTCGACAGTTTCGGAGGTCAATTGTCACTCTTCTCTGACAATGTCACACTAACCTCGCGAAAACTGCCATCTACAGTACATGCAGTAGGTTACTGTAGCGGGTGGCAGAGGGCAGACTGGAAATGGGCGGCTCGCCCCGGGGTATTGTTATTATTTTTAATAAATGCACTTTAAATACGGGAAATTTACGGGAAAATACTTATACGGGAGGGGGCCGGGAAAGGAGGGTAAAATACGGGAAAATCCCGGCCAAAACGGGATACTTGACAGGTATGACACAAGGCTAGGTAGGTAGGTAGGTAGATACTTTATTCATCCCGCAGGAAATTCACATTTTCTTCAGCAGTATCCACAGATTACAGATTAAGTAAATAAAAAAAATAGAAATAAAGAATAAGATCTAACAGAACAGAATAAGATCTGAGTACAACAGAATAACCTAAGTACAACCCAGTGTGCAAAAAGCAATGTGCAAAAAAAAAAAAAAAAAAAAAAAAAAAAAAAAAACGGAAAAAACCGTGTGCATGGGTGCATAAAATGTGCATAGAGGTAGGTCAATGTGCAAAAAAAAAAAAAAAAAAAAAAAAGGCTAACAGCAGGCTTTTATTTATTTGTATATTTGTTTGTTTGTTTGTTACATCGTGCTTGTTTGTTATCTTAAAAAATAAATTTGAACAAAATGTTGGCAAACAGAATGTGTGAATTCACAATTCACCCTCATAGGTGAGTGTTTTGTTTTATTAATCTTTATCCACAACATTCAAATATACAAAAAAACAAAAACAAAAAAAAAACATATATGCTCCACATATTGTTGCACAAAGTAACAGATGAATTGAAGTTATGTAATATAGTATTTATATTTAGTATAGTACAATAATATCAATTGTATAAAGTGAAATATCCAAAAAAAAAAAATGTTGGGAAAAAATGTATTCCCTTAATTTGAAATCAACATAGAAAGAAATACAACACATAAGGTTTTCTGCTTTAAAATCCTGAAAGTGCATGATGATAATGTTATTACTTTTGTTTTATGTTTTTTTTTTTTTTTTTTTTAGTGTAAGATTGATAGTCTTCATATACTCTTTAAATTTACACCAAAACAAAGAAAATGGGAGTAACCATGGAAATTTTGCATTTATCTACATGAAATCAACCATACAGACTCAATAAATTCACCATGATGAAATCAATGAGATTTATCACGTCTATAACAAATAATGACATTTCTTTAACATGCTGGAAGTCACATGCTAACGAGCTCGTCCGAGTTATTTCATCAAACGCGCCTATAGTAAGCCCCTCCCACCGCTCTGTTGTCAAAACCGATTGGACAGATTTTCCATCAATCATCTCCGGCCTTTTCTGTCATTGGTTCCTTTAGCTGTCAATTATAAAGTAGGCGGACCTTTTCCTTAGACGTGCCCCGGTCAAGGCTAATCGATTGATTATTTAAGATTCATTAGCTGCGATCGAAAACCAGTGAGCGGCTTGTTGTGGTATCAGGGCCTCCGCATGGAAATTATATTATAAATTAAACTTTATGAGTGTACGTCTATATTTAATTATACATAATGTCTATGGAAAAGTTCAAAGGTGAAAAGTCTATAGATACATCCAGATATATTTGTGTATTTCATTTTTTATGGCTGTATTATTTTTAATTATTTATTATTGTGTTGTGTTCATTATTATTATTATTGTATTGATCCACTCTATTTGTTACTTGTGTTTAATTTTTCTATTTAAATTTTTCTAAAGATACATATTTCTCTCTTCCACTGTTGATAGGTATATTTTGTGTAGCTATCTCCCTGTCCCGATTTGGGATCAATAAAGTACATCTATCTATCTATCTATCTATCTATCTATCTATCTGAGAGTCAAATAAGAATTAACAAAAAATAATGCCACAGTTTTAGTGGGCTACAGATGGGTGATAGCTGATAAAAATAACAAATAAAACAAATACTACTAATAATTATCCTTTCTCATTCTTTGGTTTTTATCTCCTTTTAATCCTCTAGGATTTTTTTTTCTTTCCTTTTGTCTGAATAGTTCCTATTTTGAATATTTGTCCTTTTGTTTTTAATACGCATTGCAATTCGAGCTACATTTTCTGTTATTAGAGGTGCTATATAAATAAACTTATCGTTATTCACTTGCAGCCTTTCAACTTGGCATCAAACTTGTCAATATTATTTATCGATATTAAAAGATCACCTGTGCTGGGAAGTGGTTTGTGTATTTATAAAAATATATATATTTAACTGAATGACAGTATTTTTATAATCAGTCACTGGCTAGATACATTTTCGGTGGATTTTTGCCCTTCCCTAGTTTAGTTTGCTTGCACTTGTGTTCCAGAGATTTTAAAAAACGAGCGAGCTGGTACAGGAACTGTGTGCAGCCAGAGGGCCTGGTCAGGGCTCGGTCAGGTCATTTCCTGTTGGCGAGGTGAAGTGTTTTTGTTTCTGCTGCAGCTCCAGGAGTCACACCTCGGTGACACAGCAGGTCTGAGGCCTTCGCTCCACACATCCTGGCCGGTCTTCAGGCAGAGCTCTGCTGTGGTTTAGAGGCCACACACCTGACCTTATGGCAGTGTGATTAGCCCACTTGAATATTGAAATCCAAAGCAGAGGTCTAATGGACTGTACTGTATATTGTCATGATTTCCTAAGGTGTTTTTTTTTTTACATCCAGATGTTGCCTCTAGTTGTGACTGAGCTACTGCACGAATCAAATCACCGATCTGCGAGGCACCAAGAATCCATACCTGCTTCTATAAAAACTCAATTAAGCAGAGCAGTGATTGATTACTAGTGATATATTATTTGGATTTAAATTACTAGACAAATACCACTGTTAAGACTGAGTGAGGCTTGATCTTAGCTTTCCATCAGATAAAAACTGCAAGGTCAAATTTGGACTCTTTCAGGCTAAAATCCCACATGCTCTGTACCAACAGTTTTCCATATAGAAGAAATGACCGTAACTTTAATACAAGGAATGCAAAACTAATCCAAGACAACATACTGTTGAGTGGCATGGTCTGCCATCAAACATTAGAAAAAGATTTAAAATAAAAAAAAAAAAAAATAATAATAATAATAATAATAATAATAATAATAAAAAAAACACCTACTGGCTCAGAACAGGACACACTGCTATATAATATCTGACTATATGATCTGTTTTTATTGTCTCTGTCACTGTATACACTGTTTTTAGTGATGCTATATTATGTTTGAGCTGTGTCAAATGTTTTAATGATTATATATTGATTATGTCCTGATAGAGTCCGGGTCATTGTTGTAATTATCGTTATTGAAAGGGTGCTGTTGTTTATTCATTGTCTTTTTTTTTTTTTTTTTGGCATCAGGATGTAATGTTTACTTGTGGGGAAGAGTAGCTGCTTCCTTGGTAGAGACCAATGGGAACCAAATAAATAAATAAACTATAGCTCGCACAAGTGATGCTGAGCTGTAATAACTAATAAACTCACTGCACCTTTTTTTTTTTTTCTTGACAAAAGGTGAAGTTTGCATCCTAACCAGTCTCATTATATGCTTGACATGCAGTGTGAAGGCAGGGGGGAAAAAATAAAACACGCACACACAAGAGAGCACTATGTTTCACTATATTTATATTATATCATTATCATTAAATTCAATGTAGTACCTGAAACTAACCACACAGGGTGGACAACATCGCCCGCCCTCAACACACGGTCCCAGCAAAGAGAGAAAAGAGACAGAGAAAGGCACAAAGAGTTTTAAAACTGAGAAAAGGACACAGAACATGATGACCGGGGAGGGAGGGAGGGGGTAAAGGTGCGTATACAGACAAATACATGACTCCAAGCAAAGAAATATGAGAGAGACCGGTTGAAATGTCAACAACGGGGGGGTCGGGTCGGGTCAACTGAAGAAGAAATAAACAGGCAAGCTCTTAACTGAATGACAAAGAAAGACAGAGCGATACGAACGCAGGCTGATGGCGAGAGGAGACGACAGACACAGAAAGGCACAAGTAGAAAAAGTAGGTATTTCTCATTAACATTTTCGTGTTTTGTTTTTTTTTCTGCTATTTCTGTGTTTTTTTTTTTTTCTTTTCCTCAATGACTGGAGGATGAGGTTGAGGAGGAGAGGACAGCATGAGAGAGAGGGTGAGGGGTAGCCTTGAGAATGAGGCATTATTATAATCCTTTTTTTTTTTCTTCCTTTTTCTTCTTTTTTTTTCCCAAAAATAAAAAGGCACAAAGAAATTTCAAACGAAATACAGGATCGGGCTGGAACAAGAGTTACACGTACATGGAGTAAGCATACAAAATAAAAAGGTATCTTAAAAACAAACAAACAAAAACAAAAAAATAATAAAATTAATACCATTATTCCGTCATTATTATTTTTTTCCCATCAATATTATTGTTATAGGTATCATTATCAATAGTAATTTCTCTTTGAAAGAAAATAAATCTCTCCCAGTTCAGTCTTTTTTCTACCATAAGGTATAGCCAGGAGTTAGTGGAGAGAGAGTGAGAGAGAGAGAGAGAGAGAGAGAGAGACAGAAAGAGAGAGAGAGAGATGCTGCTGAGTGACTGAGGTAAATGTTTCCTGCCTGCTGTAGTTTATTTGCCACTTTGCCCCCGATACGTCCGATCCCCTCTCGTACGAAGAGAACATCACACAAAACGTGAAAAACAATCTGTCAGTTCCCTTGTTTAAGGCTAACCATACATACATACATATTTGGCAAACATGAATTAATGTTTTATGCGTCATTAGTGTTCAGTCTTCGATCCAGCAAACATCTACTACACCCCGGCTGCACTGAGTCCACTACATTTTGAGATCTGTTTGCTGTCTCCCTCACCATCGTCCTCCACTAAAACGGGCAGTAGTGCGCCACGTACGTCAGTTCAAAAAGTTGAGACCTTATTGAAATAAACTGTTGCTCGGTGGATCACCTGTACGCCAAATTCACCACAATTTACGGTGCGACTAAATACTCAGGTTTCGCCAGATTAGGTTTGCCAATAAGCACGGCGGTGTTAAAAGGTGCTACATGTAGCATTTTGCTTTTTGTTCAAAACGAAGAGCACGCTTTCCGTAAATCCACCGCCTCCCGTCACAGAGCGAGGACGAGCGCCTCGGCCCTTGATAGCAGCCACTGTGCATGTTGATGAGGTAAGATAACATGAAGATAAAACTGTGCAGTTTGATTGGGAGAACTTGAATAAAGTTGCGCATTATTTGCAACAACGGGTTTCGTACCCTAAAGCAAAACACCTTTGCGTCGTAAAGCAATGAAAAAGATTTCCCACGAAATCAGACGTGGTGGTTCACAATGTACAAGAGGCACTGGAGCTGCCTGATGTCCGTCCATAACGACCACAACATGTGAAACATATCCAACAATACGTTATGCTAATGAGCGCATACATTCAGCTAATTAACTAATTAACATGTAAAAACTATTATGCCAACATACTTGTCCTCACATAACAGATGGGTAGTGTTAATATAAATGCTGCATCTTAGAGCACTGAGGAGATGAAGTAGTAAATCACTTTTTCCTCATTAATATGCAAATTATATACAAAACATCATCAGATCACCGACTCCCGAGAGGAAACCTGTGATGTAAGTACATACATGTAAGTGAACCTTATTTGTTTCCAGTCATTACACCACTACCTCAAACTCTGTGCAATGCTAGGAAGCTTGTTTTTGAAATGTGATCGGTTACAGATTACAGATAAATGTAATAAGCATTTGACTACTTTTCTAAAAAAAATGTTTTAAACCAGGCAAAGCTGGAGGAGTAAACCTTATAACGGTGCTTGATGCTGATTCCTGCCAAAAAAATTTTATGAAAAGTTCTTCAATATAACACAAATTAAGATTGCAATATTTCAACTTTAAAAGCACAACCAAGGATTTAGGTTGTCTCACCGTTGTATTTTCTCAGTCACGTGTGTTCTGCTAGTAATTCCTATATTTCCCATGGCACTTCAACGCAGCATGCCTGCACAGCGAAAATATGACAGGCAGCAGAATGAGTGTTATATTCTACATGTTTGCTTTTTCCTGGTAAAGATATTCCAACGTAACCCCTTTTGTAATCACCAACGTTTTGATCAGTAACCAATTTAACAACAACAACAAAAAAAAAGAAAGATTCAGTCACTGTAACCTGTCACTCCCCGACCTCGTTAAGTGTGGTGATGGTTTATTGACGTCGACATGCTACGTATTGCACCTTCAAACGGCCGCGCGGGTCGGTGTGATGTTCTCGGGACAGAGAGAGGGCGAGGCATCGGGTCGGTTTGCCACTGTCCAAGTGTGTGTTTGGCTTCTGGCTAGCGTGTGCTGTCTTGGCAGGACCACTGTGAGGTATCAGGGCTGCTGGCTTCACAGGGCTTAAGCTCTCACTACTTGTCATTTGCACGTACAAGAGCCTGCTGTGAGGCGTACCGGCAAAAAAAAAAAAAAACAAGCTTATCTGGCTAAAAATAAAGTTAAAGTACCGTTATTTAGTGTTCGAAAAGCTGCTCTCACCCTGCTCTCCGTCTGCTTAGAGTCTCCTCTCTCTCACATATAGTGTTAGTACTTAGTCTTTTTTTTCCACCTCCTCCTCCTCCTCCTCCTCCTCACCTCCACCTTGCTAACAAAAATAAAAAATACTGGTTATGAATGGCTATGATGTACGCCGCCTCATTCGATCTCCCTTTCACTCATACACACACTCGCGTACACGGACACACACACACACTCGTCCCCCTCCTCGCCGCCCTTCCCACCATCAGAAGACGGAGTATTCGTTAAGAATGGCTCGGGGGGCCCTCGCTCCTTCCCTCTCTTCGCCCTCCACGGCTTCCAGTTGGCGGAGAGGGGTGTCCCTGTCCCTCTCCTCCCAGTCCTCAACTCCTCCTCCTGCTGCTGCTGCTGCTGCTGCTGCTCCTCCACCTCCTCCTCCTCCACTCCCACTACCCCCACTTCCTCCTCCGCTGCCGCCTGCTCCTCCTCCTCCTCCTCCTCCCGCTCCTACTCCCGTCATTGCCGTCGTCACGGCGCTCGCTCCTCCTCCTCCTCCTCCACCCAGCTCCGTCTCGTTCCCTCGCTCCTGCGGCGGCGTGGGGGGTGGCGGGCGGCCCGGTGGCAGGGGAGGGGGAGGAGGCTGAGGCGGGCTACGGGGTCTGCTGGTCAAGTCTGCGCGGAGGAGAAACAAGAAAAAAGAGACAGAGAAAAAGAGAGAGAGGAAGGGGGAGAAAAAAAAGAGAAATAAGTGTAAATAAAGGAATGCAGGAGGGGAAGGAGGAGAGGTGGCCAAAAGTGGAAGGAGTGGATGACAGTGTGGTGGGAGGAAGGAGGAGAAGGAGGAGGAGCAGGAGGAGGAGAGAAGAGAGAAAATGAGGGTGAGTGCCCGGGTTAGGTGGGAGAAGTCTGCGGTCATGGAGTCCATGGGAGTCATGGAAGCAGTCCAAACCGAGGACACACACACACACACACACACACACACACACACACACATACACACACACACACCTCTACCTCTACCTCTGAAAAAACGATTAGACACTTTAGAGCTCGGAGTCTGGCAGGGAAATATGTCTGGAGAGACGACTAGAACGGGACAGGGAGGTGTGCAAATCACAAACGCACTTATGATTGATGGTGGATAATCTGAAACGTTTCTCAAGCCGGACCGATATTCTACGATATTCTATCTTTATTCTATGATGTTAGATTCCCCCTTAAGCCTGTATTTTTTACTCCTCTCCCTTTGGCTTGAGTACATAACAATACAATCTGTTTTACATACACTACTCACAAAAAGTTAGGGATATTCGGCTTTCTGGTGAAATTTCAGGATGAACCTAAAATGCATTCTAACCTTTACAGGTGAACTTAATGTGACCTTCTGTAAACTTTTGAATGCACATGTCCAACTGTTCAATGTTTCAGTACTTTTTGCACAAGTTGCTGTTCTCTAACAAGGAGTTTAACGGCAAAATTCACATCAGGTGTTTGATGCTCCAGCTCATCGAGGTCGTATCATTAGGGAACGGCTGCTGGAGACTGGGGTACCTCAGATGGAGTGGCCTGCACTTTCTCAGACCTGAATCCCACAGAAAACCTATGGGATCAGCTGAGTCTCCGTGTAGAGGCTCGGAGCTCTGTACCCCAGAACCTCAATGTCCTGAGGGCCGCCCTTCAAGAAGAATGGGACGCCATGCCTCAGCAGACAATAAGTCGACTTGTGAACAGCATGAGACGTCGTGGTCAAGCTGTAATTGATGCTCAAGGGCACATGACAAGTTACTGACACTGACATTTTTTGTTGTGGTATATCCACCACTGTTGTTGGCTTTTGTTTCAATAAATTGTTTGAGATGAGGAAATCACCAGTGTATGCTTCTACTTAAATGCCCTACTTTCATGATATAATATCACTGTAGCGTGACCTTTTTATATTTTCCATAAATTTCACCCAAAAGCCAAATATCCCTAACTTTTTGTGAGTAGTGTATATATTTGTGCACTGATACTACTACGGAGTATCATTTTGTGTTGTGATATGATATGTGAGCTTCTAGTTTTTTAATATGTGATGTTTCGTGTCTCGGACATTGCTGCTTGAAGTTTTGCGCCTGTTTAATCAGTTTAATTTTGTAGATGCTGGTATCAAATTCAGTCAAATTCAGTGTAAAGAGTGGACAATTAAGGAACTGAAACAACTTGTGGTGAAACAGTGAAATGTGGGTTAGTATCAGTGTTAATATCAGGAGCTGAAGAATGGATTTTGAACCAGAAAGAATAAAATGTAGATTTTATAATGTATTGATTTTTTTCCCCCTGCCCAGCTGTTTGTCTCATAAGCAACACGTCAACATGTCTGATCTAAACATAACAAATAACGAGGAAAAAAAAAAAAGTCAATTCACCCATCCCTCTGACAAACACTCCCGCTTTCTCACACTCGTACTCAGCTGCGTCTGGTCTCACTTACACACAGTCAGAGATGGGGGTTGATGGAGAGTCAGGATGGCGCGTGGTGATGACATCACAGACTGTAGGCCGGCTGCCTGCCCTGTCCCGGCCTGCAAGGGATGAGCCAACGGATACGACAGACAACAACAACAGAGACAGGCAGGTCAGAGCACCCATGGGCGCGATGGGAGAGCGGGCAGATGGAGGATATGGTCGGTGAGCTGGGTTTGCTGTCAAAATATTTACTGGCACTTGTTATTTTCCATTATTGGTGATTTTACAACATTCAACATGGCGACGTGCCACACCAACAGTTACAAAGACATTTTATAGTCTAGGGACATTTTTCCTGTAGAAATCAATTCAGCATGGTCTGACACGTGTTAGAAAAGGAGATGTCACTTCAGATCCAGTGTTGCATTTATAATAGTTTGAGAGGAAAATTTTCCAACATCTGATTCTAGACAGGTGGAAGAGGGAGGAGGGACTGAGGAGGTACAGACAAGCCGAGAGAACGAGTGAAGGAAACGCAGATGAGACAAGATAGATTGGTTTAGTAACGGGGGGAGAGGATGAGAATGATTTGGAGACGGTACAGAAAATGCTGAAGTGAAATGAGCGAGTGCCCATCTAACTGGTAAAAACAGGGATGCAAACAGCAAGACCTCAAAAAGGAGGGGGAGGGGTGCTTTTACCACGGATCTTTTGTAGCACAGAGATGTGTTGCTCAAACACTCAGTATGTAGTGTTAATGTATATTTATGAGTTATATATTATATATAATAAATTATCATGAAGGAGTGGATGTTTACCAGTAAGCGTGACTCCAGACATTTTTTAATTTTTTTATTTAATTTTTTAACAATATGTTAAATTATTATTTGTTTAAAAAATGTAAATTACTTATCAAACAGACCTAACAATTCAACTACCAATGAATGAGCAGTAGTATGCATGTGATAACGCAGATTGAATATGAAAAATAAGCCGAAGTGATACCTCTTCTCTGAATAGACAAGCTAAGCTAGTGTGCCGCTGTTAGCCAGTTAAAAAAAAACTCATCGGATCTGCACGATTCACACAAGTCACCCAAATGGCCACGAAAAAAGCAAGTTGCGCTTTTCGGCGCACTGTTTGCATCCCTGTAAAAAAATGAATCCATGTGTCCATGTGCCAGAAGATGGGAGCATGCATGTGGTTACAGATATCATGTAGTATCTATTTTTTTTTTTTTTTTTTAAATGCACACAGGTAAATATGGCCCTCGTACACCTGCAGCACACACCCACACACGACCGTCCGATCGTGTGTGGGTCTCCCAGTTTACCTGGCTGGCGAATGGCGGTGGCACCCACGAAGCTGATGAGCGTGACGTCCGAGGCGCCGCCGGACTCCAGGGGGATCGGGTGCACCCGGAAGTGCTCCAGCATGTCGAAGATGGACTGGAACCAAAGGTGCTGCACCCGGCACTGGCCGTCTTCGTTCAGGGACAGACGCAGGTGCTGGCGGGAAGGAGGCACACGGTTAGGCCTTAAATTGTAAGAACTGCCTCTGTCCCTAAATAAACGTGGTGCATGACGGGATCTGTTCGCAGGATGAAAGTAAGAAGAGCCAACCAAAGCCTCTACACTGGAATATATTCCCATTTAAAAACTAAAAAAAAAGTCTCAAGTTTGTTAGGGTTCAACTTCCGTAAGTCTGATGGGACGCTGATTACAAATCTTTACCCAAATATGGAATTCGCCAAAATACGGAACAGAGCCAACACATTTTCTTTCTGGGGGAAATCCATAGTTTAGGTTTCGGTTTTAGGTTTTGTTTAGGTTATTTTCTTCTGTTGTTTAAATTGTTCATATTTCTATTTTTTTCCATATTCCTTGTTTATAATGTTTATATTGCTTTTTGCTATTTATTATCTGTTTATGCTGTTTATAATGTAAATTATGCTTCATATTTTGCTGTCCACTTTGCTGCTGTAATGCTTGAAATTTCCCCACCGTGGCACTAATAAAGGAATATCTTATCTTATCTTATCTTAGTGTCTTCACATAAACATTCCCGTCACAGTGAATTACACTCTAATAAACTTTAAGTTTTTCACCTGTAAGTTTCTCTTAAATGAGACTGATCCACTGAATTTATCCACTAAATTTACATCTAGAATCATTCCAGCTCTAAATATAAAGACAAATATCAGCACAAAATATCAAAATGTATGTTCAAATTATATGAAAAAGGAATCCACTTCGCACACACACACACACACACACACAGTCCATACAGAGGCTCCCCATCAGCAACATTAAAGTTACTACTGAATACACACGATAACGCAGCCTCTGTTTTGCCTAAAACTGCCACAAACATCCTCTTTATTTAAGTCTCTCCCCAGGCTCACCTTGGCCTTGCCCTGGAAGTTGAAGGTGAGGACGTACTCGCCGCGCCTCGTCTCACTCTGGCGTACGAGGAAGACGCCGTGGCTCGCCGTGCCGCCAGCCAGCACCAGCTGGGCGGCCTTTAGGCGTGACAGGGTGCCGTGGAACCACTGGCACTCGCTGAGCGGGTGCTCCACCGTCTCGGCGGACGTCGTCTCCGAGAAGAGGAAGGAGCCTGCAGAGGGGTTAAAAGGTTGGGTAGAGCTCATCAGTTTTAAAGGGATATTTCGCTAATTTTTTTCAACCACCCTACACTACACACAGACATGCACCTTAGATTCATCAGCGTTTCTAGTTTGTCCTTAGTCAGCATCACCGTTTTGCCAAAAATAACAGCTCCCAAGTGTAACTACGGCAGAAAATGTTTCAGTGGAATAGACAATTCGGCATGAATGTCATTTATACATTTTGCTATGTGATGATGTCTGAAAAAACAGTTCCTCTACTGTTACCCACCAGCAAACCTAAGATGCAGCATTTCAGCCTACAAACAGATCAGTGGCAGATGAATTGCTTCATTGATTTCCCAGTTGCCATCATTGGTTTATAGGTCTAATCTCTCCTTTTAGGAAGGGTGAAATGACGATGTTGCTATACCTGATGGTGCCTTTACACGCAAATCACTACCACATTAATCTTAGATCAGTAGAATATTTATCATAAACAAACAAGACTGCCCCTGGAGGAGAGTGGCAGTCTCTATACTACATTTTACACTTTGCGTGCCACCTGGTCGGATTTGATGGTAAATCTGGTTTATTGCTTTTCGGCACAAAGAGAGATCACTTTACGGAATAAAACAGCAGGAGGGCGGTGTTCCTCCAGCTGAGGGCTAAAGCTTGCAGAGTTTCTGGCAGCGGCGGATGGTGGAGGGAGAGAGACTAAATCAACTCCAACGTGTTTATCCTCTTAAGTAAAGTCAAAGAGAAGTGAACGCACATGAAGCAGCAGCAAGGAGTAATCTTCTCTTCATGATAGGAGGCAATGGGCTTCACAGGAAATGTGGTCTTAATTTTGAGAAGTGCAAGCGACAGCAACACCACTGCCAAGCGATTTTCAACTGTCTCCACCATGCTTTCATTTGTTTACGGTAACTACACCGAAGTTACTACCAAAGATTCATTTACCTGTTATATTGAGCACACTGATGTTTAAAAATACTGTACATCTTTGATACTGAAACTCAAATTAAAAAAAAAAAAAAGCAAGTAAATGACTTATTTTTGTTTTTTAAGGTGAAAAACAATTAAAACTGAAATATTCTTGGAAACAAAAACTTTTTCCACCGTGGGCCTTGGGTTGCTTGGCATGTGGCGAACGTGAGAGGAGGAAGCAGTGAAATTCTTAGTCGTGCAAAATGAATTGCAAAGAGAGTTATGGGGGATTAAACGGGATAAAGAGCGGTCCCACTGACAAGTCCAGCTCTCACTTTGTCCTCCACCGGGACAATCAACCCCAGTCCTGCGTCTGAGACAAATATTTAGATTTTCATCCTTTTGAACAATAAAACGTCCACAGGTAATATTCAGATTCAAGATTCAGATTCAAGGTTTATTCGTCACATGCATGAATGTACAGGTACAGCAGCAGTGAAATGTAATTGCAACAACTCCGGCACTGCAAGTAAAAAATAAAAATAAAAATAAAAATAAAAATAAAAATAAAAATAAAAATAAAAATAAAAAAATACAAATAATAATAATAACGATAATAATAATAAAAAATATATAATAAAAAAAAATTCACCTGTGGCATCTGGTGTCTCAGCAAACGGTGTACCCAGACTCGCCCCGCCTCCCCCGAGAACCCGGCCGTCCGGTTCATCCAGAGGGGCTCGAGGCGGCAGCTCCGGTGGGAGAGGATCCATCAGAGGTGAGGAGCCTCCAATACCTCCATAACACACTGAGACAGCAGGAATACGGAAAATTAACCATGGCTCTAAATACAAATACACATACATGTACAAGTGATAGTCGTATAACACTGTAGCAATGTAATAGTATATGGTATATACGAGGTATCAATTTGTTGATGCTTTCTTTATTGCACCCAAAAATCCACGTTGCAAAAGATATATTGTGTGGTGCCTTCAGGGTTTGAGGGAAAAGTTAAGGCAGGTCAAATGAAGACGCAATGATTTGGTTAATGTCTTTTTAAAGTTCCTGTTGAATTACATTTGCTATCTTTGATGTATGAGCCATTTACTGTTGCCATGAAATATTATTTAGTTAGATATAACTTGTCAGTATTATTTTTAACACTTGGGGGCGATCATTAGGAGCAGAGAGGTGTATGTAGGGGCACAGGTGACAGGAAATGAGGGCACAGGTGGGGGAGAGCACACAGTTCTCACCAGACCAGGAACGGATCAACACACTACAACAGAAACGGACACACACCGGTATGTTCATCTTTTTTTACAACTGCCTGCTAACTCAATAAATAACAAACTAACACACAAGTAACGTCTGGAAAAATCAATCGATTTGGATCTGCGTAGGATTCATTCCCCACCTATGTAGTAACAGCAATCATACAAATGACTGGAAAATGCCATTACACTTAAGATATGGGCCTAAAAAACTAAAATACTTAAAAAAAAAAAACACTCACTCAAAAACTATGTGGAGCAAATGATATTAAAAGACTAACTACATATCATGATAATGAAATGTGCAGACTCCCGCTGTCGACTTTTGGCTCAGACGTTTGGTTCCATTACAAAGGAACATGCTGCACATTTGAACTTCCAGGGATTCACAGACCTTGTGAAAGGCGATCGACAAACTCGGGCGTCCCACTAATGTCCAGCGGCCCCACACACACACCTTCAGCATCTTCCTGTTCACTGTAGGGAGGAAACGGGAGGTAAAACCCTCGAAGCAAAACAAAACTGAACGGGACTGCAAGCCTCTGTCATCTGGTCGCGCTGCACAAAATCTCTCCAAATTATGTGGGGAAAATGGGCACGCATACACTGCTCAATAATTCAAATAAAATGTAAATTGCACTCTGTTATATTATATGAACATGCAAGCAAAGGCACTAAGATACATATAATTGCCAATATAATATCTCCAAAAAAAATCAGCAGTCTGAAAAACGTGGTTGTAAAAACGTTCAGCTAGAAACTCAAAGCAAATTTTAATATGTTCATGTTACTGAGGAGATGTGTGTATATGTTCAACTTTTTATAAGCATCTGTGTGTTTTAAGACATTTATCACAGACATGAGTGACTGGGGATGAAAAGTAACATCTGGTCTCATTGTAAACAATATAAGATAATATCATTGTGAACTGCAGTGAGGACTATTTCGACTCGACTGACAAAAACGTGGAAGGATAATTTATCAGTGAGTCGGGCACCATTTCATCTGAACAATGAAATTACATGTTTATTCTGTTTCTGGAATAAAAATGCCTTAAAGGTCCTCACTTCAATCAAACCTCGACAACTTTGCATGGTGCACCTTTTACCTTTGGAGCAGACGTGCAAATTCAGACGTGATCCACTGGCATCCATCTCAAAGAAAACACTCTAGAAAAGTGTATTTACTGAAAAAAAAAAAAAAAGTGCACTTTTCCAGTTATCGGGTGATACCTCGATGCGTTTGATGCCCCCAGCTCGTCCATTACCTGAGACAGATGCCATTCCTGATGTCACTCAGCCAGGCTCTCATCTGCACGGCGTCACGAGTCTCGATCACATACTGCACTGACCCGTCCAGCTGAAACACAAGCGATGAAAAACATAAGCACCGCGCGGTTGTTGAAGATTACTTTTTCCATTCCTAATAAAATCCAATGCAGCTCTCTTGAAGAACAGAGCCTCGTGTTTCCAGGTAGGTTTGGATGACATGCAAACTTTTATATCATGATATTGGCCCGTCAGTATGTTGCAATAGTCAATATTATCACTGCCCAACCCAATGACACAAAATGTCTTGTTGTCGTGTGTGTAACCAAATCTGCCAACGTTCACCATCACTATTACTCTGTGTATCTTTTCAGCTGTTATACAGGTGACTATAGCTGTAGTGGCAGCACACAGCAAGCTTTTTTTAATTAAACAGAAGATAAATGAAATAATACAAAACAATTAATTCATATAAAACCAATGTAGCATCAAATAAAAGCACTGAGTTTTGACGCTGAGGTAATAATACTGATGTGCAGAAACAACACTTATCCTGTTGCTGGACTTTTAAGATTTGCCCCCACTGAGACAAAATGTTAAAGAGCATATTGCAGGTTAAATTTTTTACAAAATTTATACTTAACATTGTGTGAAAATGACCATGCGAAAGGTTAATGCAGGATTTCATATGTTTTACAAGATATTACGGCACGTATTTAGAGGAAAAAGTGGCCGTAAAAACGCTTTTTTTTTTCAACATCGCGTCATATGACGTAACAAGAGGGAGTCGGTCTCCTCAGCTCTGCTCCAGCTCAGTGCGCAGCAGTAGGTGGTTGTGAGTCTGAGCGGTCTTGGTCTAATGAGTTGGTCTGTTTTCAATAGTTTTACATAGCATTTATTTATCATCATCATGGTAAATTATTGTGTTTGTGCTGGCTGCACAAACTCCAACCTGTCAGAACGTCGGCTCCACCGTTTTCGAGGAGAGAAACTCAGTGCGACCGTAAATGACAGCAAAACACAGTAGACGCTCACACTGAGCTGAAATGAAACAAGTTCACATAAATTAGGTAAATAACATAAATAAACAGGCCCTATTGCGTTTTGCTGTCATTTATGATTGAGCTGAGATTCTCTCCTCTCCTCTGTTTGACCGCGGGCAGAGCTGAGCGCTCCGTGTGTCTCCACGGAGTGAAGCAGAGACAGTGAACCGGGTTGGGTTGACAACAACTACACTCGTTACTGTACTGTAAAGGGCTGCTCACACAGGGCAGTCACATTACCTAAAGCGATCGCCCTGGGAATGCACGTCATCACGTTGAAATACGACAACAGGCATGGTCCGATGTTATCATAAATCAATATAGTTCAAACACATTCATCATGTCTTCTTTTTAGCTCAAAGACGTTTTTGTTTCTCTTAAATCAGACATGGGATGTTTATTTACCTCGACAGTTTCGGAGGTGACTTCCTCCTTCTTCAGAAAGCGTCCGACTGACAGCCGGAGCGGCACCTGTCAGATCCAGCAGATCCGGCAGACCGGGTGCCGCGGACCGGGGGAGCGCGGTGCCGGAGCGGCATGTCCGCTGGCTGCTACTTTTAAACCGGGTGGCGGCGCACACCGGCCGGCCCACCTGATGCCAGCCGGCACCGCGCCCACCGGGTCAGGTCTGCCGGATCTGACAGGTGCGCGGCACACACAGACTGCCATATATACCTTTCATCATAAATCAACTTTTGTTTATACGCGGCTGCAGCAGCACGACAGCGACAGACAACAAGGCGGGGGCTTTAAAATCAGTTTATCATTTATCAGGAAGCTGTTTATCTCTCTCTCTCTCCTGCAGTAACGGTAAAGCCCTATAGGACGCAGTGTGGAGTTATATGATGCAGTGTGAAATACGACTGATAGAAGCTCATTATTTTCCGTTATAGGTAACTATCAATACTCCTGCTGGTATTAGACGATCATTACTAGTTATAGCCTGATACGTGATAGCAAACTTTACAGTGTTGTGATGTGAACACAGTGTTAGATAACGCCTGCTAACGTTCATAGATAAATGCTTATATATCTACAAGCTAACCCTGGTCACCTGCCCGCTCCTCCGCTGGTTCTCCTCGCAGCACAGCTGAATCTCTCTGCCCGTTATTTCTTCTGACTCTGGTCTGTTCCTGGTCTCTCTGACGCCTAACAGGCTCGTAATTATAAGACTGTGCTCCGTCATATTGATATGAATACACATTCACAGCCTCATCAGTGTCACAACTAGCATTAAGATCCATTACATTCCTATTGTTCAAACTGACCGCACTCCCTCTTCCTACGTCACTTCCGGTTTAGCTTTTTCAGAAGCGGAAGTAAAATTCTGCCACAAAAACAACTCCAGAGGTCACTGTAGAACATATATATGCATATTTCAATGAAAATTCAGTTCCCACATCATTTTCCTACACATTGATTCACTGGGGTCTCCAACCTGCTCTTTAAACTGAAACTTCCAATTCTTTTCAGAATAATGTTATCAAAATAACGATGCTCTGTAAGAGACGAGTCTTGCACAGTCATTCAACTTTGGTCTGGCTCTGATCCTGTGTCTTCGGCAGCAGAGGGGCAGGGGAGTTTGATTTTATGGAATATATTTATTGAGGGTGTAATAGTCCGAGCCTGCTATCTCGGTGCGGCGTGGTTTAATAGTCTCACAAAGTGTCACTGACCCAAACAAATCAAATTAAAGTTTGAAGAAAAATTAGTAGTTTGAAGAGAATACTTGCTTGGTGTGAATGAGCCCTTACAAACTGAGCAGAGACGAAAGGTTAACAGATGCAGAGATGAGGAGTGATTACCTGCAGGAGAAAGGTGTTCTCCTTGTCGGGGACCTCCAGCGCCGTGGTGCTCCTCACATCCACAATAGAGCAGCATGGAACAGTCAGCCTGGGCTTGGACGACTGGGGCAACGAACAACACAAAAATCAATAACTTTGTTTTAACAGGAGCAGTTTTCTTGTATTTGCAAGGGCCTTTATCAATCAAACGTCACAGAAAAATATCAAGGGCTTGCAGTGTTAACGATGACCTAAAATAAATTAAGAAAAAGGGATAAAAGCATTTGCTTTGACGTGTGTGTTCAAAGTGGTGAAGCAGAGGACGTGCGGAGCGTGGAGGCTCGTGGCAGAGGACTGTAAGGTTTGGTTGGTTTCTTAACATACAAATTCTGCCTAACTCTGCAAATTCTCAAAGCAGCCAATCTATTTTGTTTCTGCTGTCACTCTGCCTCTTATCAGCATCACAGTCTTGGTACTTCAACAACCTGAGAAGACCACAGCCATCGCTCATAAGAACTTTAGTGTCACATTTTGAATGACAGGCTGATCTTATTCTTTATTTGCACATGCAGCTAATTCCTAAAGGGAGTTATTGGCATCAGTGCTTCAGATTCACAGCCGCCTGTCAGCACTGGCATCATTTAACCGGCTTGTGGTGGAGGAGGGTACACACTTACTTTGGGTGGGATGAAGAATTCCAGGTAGTATTCCTCTCCCCGCTCAACACCTTCTTTGTCCCTCTCCCTAAGGACCAGACGACATTTATGCCAGCGGCCTCCTCTCCAAGGCACGTTGCCTCCGCTGGCCAGAGGCTGCACTGGACCTGCCTGGGCTGTAGCAGCTGACGCCGAGGCGGCGTTACTATTGTCCGTACCGTGATGCAGCAGGCCAAAGGAGAAGCCGGAGAAGCCGTGGCTCCCACTAAACTCGTCACTCGAAGAACTAACGCTCACCCCGCCCTCCCGCACGAGCCGGCCCACCTTCCTGGGGGGTCCCATGGCAGCAGCGGCAGCACTGCTGGGGGGCAGTGTGGAGGAGGAGGAGTGAGAACCGACGGTTGCTGAGGTGAGGACAGGAGGCGGCGACCGTGACAGCCTGAGTTTCTCCAGCCGCTGGCTCCACTTCTCCTTCTCGCCACCTTCACCGTTGCTCCGCCGCCGGTCACGAGCCGCCTCCGAAAGAGAAAGAGACGTGGCGCTGCTGGAGGAGGAGGGGGGCAGAGAGGAGGAGGAGGAATGGGGCAGGGAGAGGGGCAGGGACAGGGAGACGGGCATGGAGGAGGTGGGCGTAGGAGGCTGCGTTCCAGAGTTCCTCTTAGAGGCTGAAGCCAAGGCGGGGTCCTGTACGCCCATAGTGTAGCTATAGCTGGAGGGCAGCTGGCTCTGGCTCTGGGCCGAGTCGCTGGAGGAGCTTCGCCAGTGCAGAATGCCCCGGACGCTGCCCCGCACACTGCGACCAACACTCCGCAGCGAAAAGCGCTTCTTCAGTTTGCTTTTGGAGGAGTTGGGTGTCCCGTTGCCCTTGGAGCCAGGTGGAGGAGTGGCAGAGGAAGAGGAAGGTGGAATTTGAGGAGTGTGGGAGGGGTCTGCATTGTCCAGGCACACCTCTGTGGATTCTGCTTCCCTCTCTTCAGGCTCAGCATCTTCACCCACAGCTGCCACCCCCAGCCAGCTGTCCTCCTCCTCCTCAACCGGAGCCTCCCCATTCCCAGGGACCACCATGCCCCCCCTCTCCTCACGCCGCCCATTGTTCCCTCCGACTGAGGAGCAGCACGACGAGGAGGAAGATGGAGGCAAGATTTGGGTGAGGCTATACTGGGAGTCTTGAAACCTATCTCGGCTGCGGTTCTCCAACACGAGGCGTGTTGGCGCGGGCTTGGCTGGGGCCCGTGTTGGGTTTGTTGGGGCACAAGGGAGGACAGCACCCCCAGATGCTGGCAGGGGGGAAACCGCCTCCTCTTCTAGAGAAGTGGCATCTGACTGGGGAGCCCAGCTCCCCATGTCATCCCTCCCACTGGCACAGCTAGGCGGAGGCGCCCCCTCCAACTCGCTTTGGAAGTGACGAACAAAGCGGTCGGTAAAGCGGCGGCAGAAGGCGGCTGCTGAGTCTGGGGAGTAGTGGGGGTTCTCCAAGAGAAAAGCTCGAAAGTGGCGTGCAAAGTCACCGGCTGCCACGCGGGCATGGAGCTCACAGAATTCGGTCCAGCTCAGGCAAGGCGAAGGGGATGGTGTGGGGGTGTCTGACAGGGAGGACGGGTGAGCCTGGGGTGGAGGGCTCACCAGAGGTGGCAGGGGAGGCGGCCGGGTGGACAGGGGCAGTAAAGAGGGAGATGGCGGAGACGGAGACGGGGAAGGTGATGGAGGCAAAGGAGATGAATTTGCCGCCCGGGGGCTGGGCGGGGTTAAAAGAGAGCCGTTCATTCTCCTGAGGGGCCAGGCGCACTGACTGACTGATGAGCTTTCAAATCACTTCAAACATACAACAAAAACCCGAAGTGATTGCACAGCTGGGGTAATCGGGTGGGGGCAAACACGGCACATTGGTCTAATAATTTACAAATTGGTGTGAACTTTAGTGTCGTGCTCAGCTCCATCTAAAACGAACAGTTAAAAAGACAATGCACCAAACCCATGCATGATGGGGTTTAGAAGAGGTCAAATATCTGCAAGGCGAAGCTCTTTGCTACATTCTTTCATGAAATTTTAATTATTTATCATCGTAAAAAGAAAAAAAAATGGGTATCGACGAGCCAATGAGTGGAAGGGCAAAGGAGGTTGGATGTGTGAGATTCTCAAGGTCTGCGCCTTCTTCACCGTCTTTCATACATCCAAAGGAGCATGGCCACATCCTGCAGAAATAACATGACACATTTTTACTGCATTTTCATGTCTCATTTGTTTGCAGAGAATGAAACATAACCCGTTCACTAGCTAACCAAACAATGAAAATTTGATCATGTACTCAAATGTTCGGCTACTGTTTAAGATCATCCATAATGATGCTCCTCACCCTCGGAGACAGTTTGTGACTCTGAACTCTGAAATAATGACCCGAGCCACTAGATCAACTACTCAGGGGGCGTGCAGGATCCCACAACGTAAGACTGCTTTTGGTAAATCGTCTTTCATCTTCACTGCCATAAAACAGCGGAATAGCCTCCCAACCAAACTCACAACCACAACAAATCTACACACTTTTTCCCGCTTAACAAAGCAGCGGCTACTGTCACACCAGAGCTGCTCGCACCTGTAGTCGCACCTGCGGCTATGTGCGTGTGTGTGTGTGTGTGTGTGTGTGTGTGTGTATGTGTGTGTAAGCACATGCGGGGGGGGGGATTTGGGGTTTTAAGGGTCTGAGCTTTGTATTAGCCTTGTAAGTAACTATGGCCGATGGTTTATTAGTTTACAATATTTTAATGATTGTACATTTGTTTGTTCAGGGACTAAGGGTGGGAATTAGCTCTAGGGCTATAGCCTTGTACAGTGCATCTCTCCCTTTCGGGTTAATGTCCCCTGTATCTTGTCCCTGTTTTCAAAAAATAAATCAATCAATCAATCAAATCAATCAACTACTCCTCAGACTACGACACAAGAGTTTATCTGATGCTTAGTCGATTTTGTCACAATTTCAGCTGCTGATCTGTGATCTGTAATGGAAAGGTGACTTGTGATCTGCTGGCTCTGGGTTAGGGTTAGATGTAACGTGATATAAACAAACTCGCTGCTCTTCAAGTGGCCGAGCAACCCACAGGACTGACCTCTGCTAACTACCGCAAAAAAACACAGTCCATGTTGAGAAAGTGAGCCTCAGAGATCTGCTGGGTTCATTCGCCAGCCTGCTAACGAGAACTAGCATCGCAATGTGTGTCCTGCCCATTCAGCTTTCTCCAAAGACGTGTAACGCTAGCTAGCTCACAACAGCTCCCTTTCGCTGTCTGACTTCAGCACCAGCCATGATTTCACCTCTCCGCTTAGCTAGTTAGACATAACGCTATTTCAGAGTGTAGTCAGCTCGCTCGGCTGGGTAAAATGTCCACATATTGCATCGCGGATCGCTAAAGATTGTTTGCAAGCTAAGCTAACGTCGCTAGCGTTAGCCAGCTAGCTCGCTATTAATAAACCACCTAGCTAGCTATCAATATTGCTCCAGCACAACATTATTTTTTGCTGCCTTTACCTGGATTTCGCACTCCGGTGTTTTCATCTGCCTTTCTCCGGGACTAGACCGCGGTTCGACATGGTTCCAGTCTAGCTGGCGTGATAATCATTTTTATTATGGTTGTTGTTGCTGTTGTTGTTGTTGTTGCTGCTGCTGCTGTTGCTAAATATGAATATTGCTGTGCCTTGCCTGTAGCCGTTCTTCTCGCGCTGCTCCGCGGGTTCTCGCGATATCCGCAGCGCTGCTCCTTCATGCTTTCTGACAGCTGATGTTAAAAATAGTTGCGTCTCTGCCAACTGCTGGATTTCTTTTTTCTTTTTTTTTCTTTTTTCTTTTTTTTTTTTTTTTTTTTTTGATGAATGACCTGCTCACTCCCCTCCCAAAAAACTATGACGATAAAAATGAGGAGCGAATGATAAATAGATAGATAGATAGATAGATAGATAGATAGATAGATAGATAGATAGATAGGGGAGAGTGGGGTAATTTGTGCCAAGGGGCAAGTAGTGCCACCCCTGTTATCTAGAAAACCATAGAAGAAGTTGGTCATGTGACCACATATTTTTGAAGAGGCATCCATTTCACTCATCCTGCAAAGAAGGGAGACACATGGCTTGAGAGGTAAGCACATTTCAGTTCAAAAAACATTTTTTTGCCCTCCAAAGTAAAAATTCCATGATCAAGGTTTTTTGATTGCTGTGTTTGAACAATTATAGAAAACTTTGAAAACAGTTCACACAGGTTTTAGTACTTTAGTAAGCTACACCATGAGTCTATACAGTTAGCATGATGTTAGCTCAAAACAGCTGGGGGATGCATTTTTTTTTTTTCAAAATGGTGGGCTTGGGGTAATTTGTGCCAAAGGGCCTTGGGGTAAGTTGTGCCAGTGGTACAACTTGTGATTATATACTATATATTACTTATTGTATTTTATTGTTATTGTACATTGTTTTCTTACCTTTGATCATTAAAACTATTCAGATTCAGATGAAGATGATTTGTTGGTGCTCATTTTGGAATTTTTATTTTGTTCTGGGTATGTGTTCATGTGGCGCTCGGCCTTGTTATAGGAAAGTGGCCTGTGATCTTGTTAAAATAATAAATAAATGTTAAATAAATAATTTTGTATTGAATTTGTTTTGCTTTTATATAGCATTATCATTTGTGAGATTAAAATGATCTGTTTTACTTCAATTATCAATGGCACAATTTACCCGAGACTATTCTCTCTAATGGCACAATTTACCCCGCACCGGGGGCAAGTTGTGCCACAAAACCACTTTTTTTTCGAAAGCTATATTTCTCAAACAGTTTATATAAGATCCAAAGTGATTGTTCCCAGGGATGCACAACATCCTAAACTATATGTGCATATTTTAGTTGGAGGCATTACTGTAATCCCCTCGCTTTAAAGGCACTTAAAGTAAAAATTGGCACTATTTACCCCACTCTCCCCTACTTTATTCATCCCGAAGGAAATTCACAGTTTCCAGCAGTATCCACAGAGTACAAGATTAAGTAAATCAAAAATAAAGAATAAGTAAATCAAAAATAAAGAATAAAGAATAAAGATGACCCTCGAGATCTAAAGATCTAAGTACCAATGTGCAAAAAGAACAATGTGCAAAAAACCAATAAAACCAGTGTGCATCGAACAGATAATAAATAAATAGCGCCCAGATGATAAATAGATGATAAAAAGCCAATAAAACCAGTGTGCATCGATGTATACAATGTGCATAGATGTGGGCAATGTCCAAAAAAAAAAACCACTTGGCCGACATCTTCCACCCCACCTCCTGGCACTGTGAGACACCCTGGCCCCGGCCCCTGGATGCCCCCCGTGGGTCCATGATCAATAAGCCCCAATGTTACTGCAAAGTCTCTGCATCTAATGTGTTGGAAGGTGTGGGATTTTTTTTTTTTTTTTTACTCAACCAACAGACTTATTTAGATGACACTTAAAATCCACCTGTACAATCTAATGCAGTTCAGTGCAACACCTTATAATGCCCAGTTTGTGTTGACATTGTGTGCAAATTTAATTATATGTTTATTACTGAGCTTGTAGTTTGCACAGGTCTTATAATAATCATACTTTATTGATATGGCACCTTTCATAAAGAGGATGTAGCTCTAAGTGCTTTACAAAAAGGTGAAAAAAAAAACAAGAGTATAACACGGGTGATTGAAGGTGGGAATACAACATGATGAAACCAAGCAACTGATTGAAAAACAAACATCAGTAAGATTTATGAAAGTTGGAGATGAAACAAATTAAGTAAAATATGTAGAAACAATTCAGTTAAGTGCCAACAATTAATCCCTCTAGAGGCAATTTGTATGGAGCTGCATGTACATAAGCCTAGTGACACACAGACAGCAATAAATTATGCATGAGCTAAAATGTGAAATCAAGTCTAAAATGAATGCTAGTGTTAAGCAGACTAATAAATGTCTGATTATTTTGTGACTGTGTTCCCCCGTCTGTCCTACACACCTACTTAATGTTTTGTATTGTTTTACACTTGTATTGTCACTTTATTATTGCACAGATGAATCACCAGTCAGACGGCTCCCAGGTCTTAATCACAACCTGATTGGACAGCAGGAATCTAAACCTGGGTCACACAGAAAAGCAGCAGCACAATGATGACCACTGGAACCTTTAACCCTAAAGAACTGAAAGAATGATGGTTATTTTACTTACTTATCTGTATATATCTGTATCTGTATGTCGAATCCTAACAGCAATTCCTCTGTTTACTGTACACTTTTTATTTTTATTTCACACTTAGTTCACACTTTCCACACAGTTTCCCATGCTAATAAAGCCCCTTTGAATTGAACTGAATTGAATTGAGTGATGCAGAACACAGATGTACCATTAGATGTCGCTATATCACAGCGAGTGGCAGTGGATTTCATTCCACCACCCAGCAGGATCCTGGGTAAGTACAAATGATTAGGGGCAAGAGAAGCATTACTACTACTACTACTAATAATAATAATAATAATAATAATAACGATAAGAAAAAGGAGAAAATAAGAAGTTCTGTACTGAGATTTTGTTTCTTTATTGTTTGCTTTGAGCTGTTTTGCTCATATATGTTTTTATCTGTATGCACCTCAGTAGCCAGCACTTCATTTTATATGCTACCTGTTGTCATTTCTCAGTTAGAAACAGAAGCATTGGATTCTTGAAAATATTAGATTTTTTGTTTTAGTTATCTGTGTTCTGGAAGATTGAAGACAAGTTGTAAGCTTTACCAACCTTCACAGTATTGCCAGCAGCAGTAAAAATTTATGAGTTGGCTTCTAACTGGTGGGGATTTAGACAAAACATACAGTATAACTGAGGTGGAGTTTAAAGGAGTATACCCATGATTTTGCATGTTTAGCCAAACATCTACAAAATGTATAAACTTCACGTTTCTCCTAATCTTTTCCCAAAGCAAGCTGCTGTATTTTCAGAACTGCGATGTCATTTTTCTCACCTTTTCTTCAGCTGTTGGTTTCCAGTCATTCCACTATGATATAAAAAATGAAGTTTTAGAGACTTCAAACTGTCTTCACACCAGTATCACATCACCAGTATCACATCACTAAAAGTAAAGTCCTCCATATTAGATTTCTTAAATGCAGCGGCACTATTGTGTTTTGATGACTTTTTGAAATTGTGGTTGACTGAAATGGATCCCTCCGCCCAGAAAAATAGTTCCTGGGAAAATGTATGCTTTCCACTGCCAATTCTGTGGTTAATGAATGGTGATGACTTTGTCAGCTGCAGAACCAGAACATTGTAAGGTGGCTATTTTAACCAAAAATTCAAATTTGAAAATAGAGGGCTATTGATCATATGCTGCTGTATCTTTAGAACTCCTGCATGATTTGCAAAATGGCTTTTGCAAAGTAAAATGTGGCAAAATTGTGGTAAGTGACCCAGACATTCGGAATCATTGTTATGGTCCTTTAAATTCAGGGTCAGCCTGTTCCCTGTCTTATTAGGCTAGGCTAGGTCTTTCTAGCGGATGATACATAGCATTATTTGCTATATATGTATAAATGACATCTATGTGCATGCCTATCGAGTATTTCTTACAGGCAGTTGAACAGAGAAAAAAAACAAAGCACTAGAAAACTTTTCTTCTTTAGTCCTTGCACACTGGCACTGGCCTTCTCTGTCAAGTTCTAAGCTCAAGTTCCAGTTTATTTAATGACAGTCGCTTACATATTAAATTATCTATTAAATATTAAATAAATTTAGTCTTAGATATGCGTTTCAGTTTGAGATAAGCCTTTAAAGAATATATCTGCCCGCCAAAGCATTTGTGTCAGTCCTAAAAGACATATTTGGTCAGTCTGTCCCTCCCGTAAAGAATGTCTCGGGTCTGCCCTAAAACTCCCCACCAAATGTGAATAATTCAAACAATGTATTTCCTGTGAAGGCAAAATAAAAACTGTGAGCTGGATACAATTTGTTTGTTTTTATTATGATACCCATGAATGTAAATGTATACAGCATTTAGTTTGGTGTAACGTTACCATTGCGTTTGGTACATAGCAAAAATGAGGTATTTTAAGTAAAAACTTTAAGTCTTGGAGTACTCATCAAAGTAAATAACTAGTAAATAACATGACTGAATAAATGTGAACACCAGAAACACCAGAAAAATGAAACCAGGAAAATTCTAATAATTTCTCCAAGTTTAAATATCTTTAAAACTTATACATCATAATTACAGTAAGGTCAAAAACTTAGAAAAATGTGGCAGGAGGTAAACGTTTATAAATGATCACAGTGATGACAGCAGATTCATGTCAGAGTCCAGATGAAGGGCCGCTTTAGTCGACCTCCTCGATGGTCGGGCCCTGGGAGCTGGATCGTGCCTGCTCTCTGTAGCCGCCTGCAGGCGCTCCTCCCTGATACAACTTGGTGATGATGGGGTTACACACTTTCTCCAGCTCTTTCTGCTGGTGCTGGTACTCCTCTTTATCAGCCAGCTGGTTGCTCTCCAGCCAGGCGATGGTCTGCTCACACTTCTCCACCACCGTCTTCTTCTCCTCCTCACTGATTTTGCCCTTCAGACTCTCGTCCTGCACGCTGCTCTTCATGTTGAAGGCGTACGACTCCAAGGAGTTCTTGCCAGTGATCCTCTCCCTCAGAAGATCGTCCTCGGCTTTATATTTGTCAGCGTCCTGCACCATCCTCTCGATCTCCTCTTTGCTGAGCCGGCCCTTATCGTTGGTGATGGTGATCTTGTTCTCTTTGCCGGTGCTTTGGTCCACCGCAGACACATTCAGGATGCCGTTGGCGTCGATGTCAAAGGTGACGTGGATCTGAGGAACCCCTCTGGGAGCAGGGGGGATTCCTGACAGCTCAAACTTGCCCAGCAGGTTGTTCTCCTTGGTCATGGCTCGCTCCCCTTCGTAGACCTGGATGAGGACCCCAGGCTGGTTGTCAGAGTAAGTGCTGAAGATCTGCGTCTGTTTTGTGGGGATGGTGGTGTTGCGTTTGATCAGGGACGTCATGACGCCTCCGGCTGTCTCGATACCCAGGGACAGAGGTGCCACGTCCAGCAGCAGCACGTCCTGAACGCTGTCCGAGGTGTCCCCTGTAAGGATGGCCCCCTGGACAGCGGCGCCGTAAGCCACCGCCTCATCTGGGTTGATGCTCTTGTTCAGCTCCTTGCCATTGAAGAAATCCTGCAGCAGTTTCTGGATTTTGGGGATTCGGGTGGAGCCTCCGACCAGGACAATGTCGTGGATCTTGGCCTTGTCCATTTTGGTGTCCTTCAGGGCTTTCTCCACAGGCACTAATGTTCCCCTGAACAGGTCAGAGCACAGCTCCTCAAAGCGAGCCCTGGTGATGGAGGTGTAGAAGTCGATGCCCTCAAACAGAGAATCGATTTCGATGCTGGCCTGGGAGCTGGAGGAAAGGGTCCTCTTGGCCCTCTCACAAGCAGTGCGCAGCCTCCTCACGGCTCTCTTGTTTTGGCTGATGTCCTTCTTGTGTTTCCTCTTGAACTCCTCCACAAAGTGGCTGACCATGCGGTTGTCAAAGTCCTCTCCGCCAAGGTGAGTGTCTCCAGCTGTGGCTTTCACCTCAAAGATCCCATCATCAATGGTCAGGATGGACACGTCAAAGGTGCCCCCGCCCAGGTCAAAGATCAGGACGTTACGTTCTCCTGACTTGCCTTTGTCCAGACCGTAGGCGATGGCGGCGGCCGTGGGCTCGTTGATGATCCTCATGACGTTCAGTCCTGCGATGACGCCCGCATCCTTAGTGGCCTGACGCTGGGAGTCATTGAAGTAAGCTGGGACCGTGACGACTGCGTTGGACACCTTCTGGCCCAGGTAGGCCTCGGCAATCTCTTTCATCTTCACCAGGACCATGGAGGAAATCTCCTCAGGGTAGAAGCACTTGTCCTCCCCCTTGTATTCCACTTTAATTTTGGGCCTCCCTCCATCTGCAACCACCTCGAAGGGCCAGTGCTTCATGTCAGACTGCACCACCGCATCGTCAAACTTTCTTCCGATCAGTCGCTTGGCATCAAACACCGTGTTGCTGGGGTTCATGGCCACCTGGTTCTTGGCCGCATCACCAATCAGTCTCTCGGTGTCTGTGAAGGCCACGTAGCTGGGAGTGGTCCTGTTGCCCTGCTCGTTGGCGATGATTTCTACTTTTCCGTGCTGGAAAACCCCCACACAGGAGTAGGTGGTGCCCAGGTCAATGCCAATAGCTACACCTTTAGCTGCACTCATGTTGCTGGAGAAAGCTGCCTGTGAAGACGTGGAACAACATTTTAGCATCATATTATATTACCAAGTTACAGCATATCAACACCTACTCACACTACATCTCAAAGTCTACATTATTATTTCACACTATATCATCCCCAATATATCATTCCATTTTTTGCTCTTTGATTTATTTCATTGTGACACAAAATAAGCTTGTTCCAGTATTACAGGAGTTCGTTTTCTGTCATTTGTAATAGTCCAAGACTCTGGACAGCAGTGGCGGTTCTGCCCATGTTGCCGCCCTGGGCGAAATTACTGCACGCGCGCGCATGCGAACTTCCAAGCGATAACGATAACTTCCAAGCGATAACGGCCGTTACCGGTGCCCCTCTGGCGGCCACACGCGCCCCTCCCAGATCAGGGGCGCCAACACCTGCACAAATACCTTTTTTTGGAAAAATACTTTTTATATGGACAAAATCTTGTTTGCATAAAAAAAAAAAAGCCACCGGTCGGCATCAGGCGGGCCGGTCGAGGCACCGGCTTGATGCTTACAGGTGCCGCGCCCACCCGGTCAGGTCTGCCGATCTGACAGGTGAGCAGCACACACATACTGCCATCCTCTCATTATAAATCAACTTTTGTTCATATGCGGCTGCAGCAGCACAACGGACAATGACACAGACAACATGGTTGATTATTGACTGCGCAATGCGGCCATTCGCCGGTAATTGCGGCATCAGGCGAGCCTACCTACTGGTTTATATGCAAGCACAATACATGTGTAGACCCCAATATTAGACGAGGGCGTTTTTTCAGGGCATTTTCAGTGGAAAAAATATTGTCTTATATTCAGATGAATACGGTAATAGAAAACTGCTTTGCAGCGAGGATGATTTTTTTTTTTTTTTTTTTTTGCGCTCATGCCGCCCCCCCACGTGACATGAAAATATGCCGCCCCGGGCGGCTGCCCGCTTCGCCCGTGCCTAAAACCGCTACTGCTGGACAGTGATGTCATTTGCGCTAATGAAGCTCAGATAAAAACAGCAGAGGTGATGGCTGCATAAACCGAGACAAAAACTTTACTCCAAAGCAATGTTTGGATTATTTCGCACCGTGAATTTAGTGACACATTGCAGTACAATTTGGGGATGAGCTGGCATTAGAACAGATATGCAAACCTCCTCCGTTCCAGCCGGTTGGCGGGACATGAAAACCGGCATCAATTCTTCATCAACCGGCACAAAAATGTCTAGTATCACCCCGCATGCCGGCACATTTTTGCAGAGGTGCAGTCGGCCCCCGCGGGGGCCCCTGCAGGATTCACACATTCCTGCCGTGCAGGTCTGGCGGCGTTTTGACAGAAAAATAAAGGGTCTAGGTAATTGACTAAAGGAATGTAGCTCCGTGTGACGCCTTCACGGCACGACTGTTGCCCGGGGAAAAAGTTGTGCCAGCATCGGGAAGATCGCGGATAGACTCCCTTCATCATAGCACTTATGTTTTACATAGTAAATTTAATAGTCTATTTTGTTTACTGGTGAATTGAACATTTGCACAAAGGTTCCAAATAAAAGGGAAAAAATTATTAAGTACCTTTTATTTGTCAGGTAGCCTATACATGTCCTTCAAAACGTCATAAGAAATAGACATCTCCATGTGGTCATTTTATAAAGCCTAAACAATTTATTCATGTAGCTAGTTTAATGAAAATGTGCTTTACCGTTGGGTCATATTTCACACTGTTGGTTGAATTCAGTTATAGATTAGTTTCCTAAAAAATAAGGCAAAACAAAACATAACAAAACAAATTTATACAATTGCTCTAACGATTAGGCTACAACACGTTAACACCTAGGCCTACTCACGCTTCATTTTTACAGCTTATTATGTGAAAATGATTATTGATCAGTTGATTAGGTCCTAAGACAAGGCAAAATTAAACAAAAGAAAATTATACTATTACTAACCTACTACTGCTGCTGCTATGTTTTTGTTTGTTTGTTGTTGTTGTTGTTGTTGTTGTTGTTGTTTCTGTAAATATTAAAATAATGAGCACTAGGTTAAGTCGGCAGAGTTTCTCTCCTATGAACATGAGGTGTGTACTCACTGTTTGTTGCTCTGTGTTTCGGACTGATGCTCTTCTCCTCTTGAGCCTCTGCTTTCTGTCTCTGCTCTCAGGCCCGCTGCTGTTTATATGGACCCTGCGGACACTTTTTTGGCTGCTTCTAGAAGTTTCAAACACACCAGTCCGTCAAGTCAGACTCAACAAAAGCAGTGTTTTCCGTGCGTGACTTTCAAAATAAAATTGTTTCAGACGCAAGTGCTCCGCATGTCACTTGGAGTGTCAGTGGTGCTTTTAATTTGAGGGTAAACATATTCAACCTCCTGCTGTAATCCATAGTAACTCTGAGATCTTGCTGCACAGATTATTGACCAATCAGCAGCAGGAGCGCAGTTTGGGCCGCCGGCTCTGCTGTCAAGAATAATTTGGACATATGGAGCGAAAATCAGAGAAATCCAGACAGAAAAATATATTGGAGAATATTTTTGCTGTTTTTTGTACATTCAGGGACTTTAGATAATTTGTGTTTACAGGTTTAACGTGATGGGTTTTTTTTTTTTGTTTTTTTTTTTTCTCGACTTCAGCAGACAGACTTGTGTGTGGTCCCCGTGTTTCGTAAATGTTGGGTAATGGTCTGTAAAACCGGTTAGACATTGTAATTGAGGAGCTTCTTTAGGTTCATACCGGCTTGAGAAAGACAATGACAGCAATGTGAATGGGCTCAAAAATACCTTTACAGGTTGAAAGCGGGGGAAAAAAAGTCAGGAATAAAAAAAAAAATCAGGTATAAACAATAACAAGAGTAGGCTAATGATGACAGTTTTTACGAATGCAAACTTTTATTTTTGATAGCCTATGACTGATAGTAATCAGAAATTTAAGAATGACACTGTTATAACATAATAAATTGCTTCATAGCCAATATAAATAAAAAGTCTTTCTGAAAAACAATACATGACACGTTTAAGACAAACAAACAAGCAACAACAAAATACTGAAAAGCATTCCAGTAATTAAATGTGAATGTACTTGTAAAATATCACATGCATGGTGAAGGAAGGCATTTCAAATTGGGCCTCAGACTGAGAAATCCTTATTTCTCATATGTTAACCTGACCGTGCTTTATAAAATATAATCTGTAATGTGATTCAAAATGTCACAGCCGCCACCAAATGCAGAATTTGAGTCCCTACATTCAGGAATGATTTTACTCTCAGAAACATCATGAAGCTCCAACCAGTTTGACCAGTCAGGAGTTTGAACAGGATGTGAACAAACACTGGAATGACAGCCAACATTCAAAGTACACTTCTGAAAACATATTTTTCTAGATTGTGAAAAAGTTATACATACAATGAACCCCTTATTTAACCTCAGGTATTACATTTTGTAGAATGCATAATAATTTAATATGATATAGTGTATACATGGTGTATACAGGCAGATTTTTTATTTTTTATTTATTTATTTTTTTACATATGGCCAATGTCTTATCTTTGTATTTATTGTTGAAACACTTGTAGGATTAATGCACACTATGAGGCTTAACACACATAATTTTGCACATACCTTTGATGCAACGTATACATAACGCACATACCTTTTTACACTTGTAAGGCACACACTTTTATATTTTATATGTTGTTTTTCTTTTATTTTTCTTATCATTCAATTCTTCTCTTGAGAATTGTGCAACTGTAACTAACTCAGTTTCCCCTCGGGGATCAATCAAGTATTTCTAGGTCTGAAAACCTGAAAAGCCAAATGGACATCTGAGTGATCTGTAAGTCTGACATGGAGGTGAAAAGCTTTCATCCCCTCAGGTCAGTTCGGGTGGAGCCGGAGAAAACAGGCCATCATGTAAAAAAGGGCCAGACAAGGTTGGAGCCTCATAACCCTCTTAAATTAAATAGCTGCTACTCATAATGAGATAGAAGAGAGACTTCTGTAAGTCTCTGTCTAAAATGGAGATGATATCTTCCAGCAGCCCTCTTACCATTTCTTGAATGTCTTGTTAATGTATTTGTCTGCATATGCATTCACCTCTGTGAAAAAGGAGTGGTAAATTGACCAGTTGGTGGTCATATATTAGCTTAAGTTTATAGCCTATCAATCTATGCATCAGTAAAGAAGATAAATTTAAGGCTATTTGAATTTAATTCATTTAATTCATAACACACATGCTTGTTTAGTTCACTGACCTGCTTTAAGATATTTGTCAGGTTGAAGTTACTTTTTTTTTTTTTTTTAGAAAAACATCTTTTGGTGAAATAATTTTTTTAATTGATGACTATTTGTGACTCAGATTTTTTTTTATTTATTCTAGTTTGAAGTTATTTTTTTTTTAGTTGACGCATATAGTACTGCTTATTCCACTTACAGTACTTTGTTCTTACTAATAAAGCTTGTCAAGTTTAATGGAATGTCTTTGTGCCGTCATTTTATTCCCACTATACATCTGGGATTGTGTGGTCGGCAGGAGGTGTCACACCAAAAATCCAGTAATTTTTGATTCAGCCGGGGGTGTGGGGGCCTCCAAATAAAATGCTGCTTAGGGCCCCAATTTGACCAGGGGCAGCCCTGACACAAGTTGACATGTAACAGTGGTTTTGATTGGTCGGAGGCTGCTGAGGTGGGCGGGGCAGAGTGTTACATGAAGCATATCAGAGAAATCATTCAGGAAAGTAGGAGATTTCGCTCAACATGAGGTTGATTAAGCGATTATAAGTGAGTTTACCAACAAAGTAAAATGTTTATTGACAATGTTTTGACAGACACTTCAAAATAAAAAAAAGCTGAAATTTAAACTTGGACTGTGATGAAAAATTCATTTTAGGTAGTGGCCTATTTTAGTGTAATCAGCGAGCTAAAATGGGCCATGATGTCCAGCTAAAACACGCCATACACACACACACACACACACTCTCTCTCTCTCTCTCTCTCTCTCTCTCTCTCTCTCTCTCTCACTTACATAGAAATACAGAAACTGAAGGCACACAACAGGTTCATAGGTCTTGATATGTATCTGTAAAAATGTAACTAATCTTTTTGAGCTTGCCAGAGAGTGTACGGTGATGTGAGTGAGCCTGAGGAGCAGGTGTGCTGTCATCAGTGCAGCTCCGGCGGAGAGGATGAAGGTGTCTGTGATGATGATGATGGTTACATGTGCAAAGTTTGTGAGGCAGGACAAGACCTGACAGGAGCTGACCAAATGATACGTTTGGACCAAGCTTCTGGAAACCTTCAAGCTGTTCTGGCTTTTTTTTTTTTTTTTTTTTTTTTTTGTCCATGACATTCCACATGTTTGACACAAGCATACACCAACACACAGTCCCATAAAGACACACACACACACGCGCACACACACAACTTTTTCTTGCATGTGATGTATTTACGGTGTTGTTAGCACACTAGAAACAACAGTTTTTTGTCAGTTTCCTGTTAAAATGAAAATTATTTCAGCTGAGAACAATACTCTTTATATTGGCTCATTTTACCTGAACATGAGTGTGTTGCAGCCTAAGAGGGAACCTGCTCATACTCTGACTCTTACTATTCCAAAACAATTACATTTTTTCACATTTTTAACAAATTATTATTAAGACACCCACGCCAATTTTTAAAAACATCATTAAATCTCATGCACAGCGTCTTTGATGGTCGTACAAATCGTTTACCAAAAAGTGGCCCATTTTAGCCGACTCCACCACACTGCTGTCAGGTTTTTGATGATCATGAAGCTCCAACCAGTTTGACCAGTCAGGAGTTTGAACAGGATGTGAAGAAACACTTAAATGACGGCTTACATTGAAAGTACATTTCACCTCCACTGAAAACCTGCTTTTCTGGATTGTGAAAAAGTTATACATACAATGAACCCCTTATTTAACCTCAGATATAGCATTTTGTAGAATGTATAATAATTTAATATGATCTAGTGTATACATGGTGTATATAGGCAGACCTTTTTTTTTTTTTTTTTTTTTTTTACATATGCTCAATGTCTTATCTCTGTAGTTACTGTTGAAACACTTGTAGGATTCATGCACGCACTAAAACTTAACGCACATTATTCTATATCTTTGATGCAACTTATAAATAATGCACATACTTTTTTAGATTTGTAAGGCACACACTTTTATATTTTATATGTTGTTTTTCTTTTATTTTTCTTATTATTCAATTCTTCCCTTGATAATTGTGCAACAGTAACTAACTCAGTTTCCCCTCGGGGATCAATCAAGAATTTCTAGGTCTGAAAACCTGAAAAGCCAAATGAGTGAAGGTGTTTTTTGTGGCATGCAGAGCGCCTGCAGCTCTGCTGTGATCTGGACAGGTTTTACTGACGAGCTCCAGTCCTGGAGGAAAATTGGCGGTGAGACTCTGGCTTCATTTACATTCACATAAGAAATCCAGAGAGCTGTCATTAAGTCTCTTCATGACAAATGACTGGAGAGCTGAGTTCAGTGAAACACTCTGCCTCAGCTGAAGTACGACTGAATGAAACGGGCTCTCTCAGGTTTGGATGTTTTTACACCGAACTGTAAGCGATCCATCAAGAGTCTGTCTCTTATAGAATATGCAACTGATTTTCCTTTATGTGTTTACCTTTATGTCAATGCTATCATATTGTGTGGAAATTAAAATGATTTCTGATCTCTTTTCTTTGATTGAGAATATTTACCTTCTTGGGGACTGCTAATGTAATTACAGCCATTTATAGAGATTTGTTTTACTCAGCAACACTTTTGCAGGGAGGGGGAAATGTGCAGAGTTTCATTTGTTAGTTATGATGTGTAAGTCTGACAAGGAAGTGAAAAGCTTTCATTCTTTCACATTCCCAGGCTGCACTGCTCTTACTGTGGATCTTTGGGATCATGCTGCACTTAACTAATTCCCCAGATGTGTGAAAAAGAAAGAAAGAAGATCAATAACTCCATATAAAATTTATATAATTCCACTTTGTCAAAGTTATGACCCTGCACACTAAATGATATGAGACAATATGGCTCATCTTTGCTGTGTTTGTGTGAGTTAGAGGAATGATTTCCTTTGACTAGTGGCAATGTAGGTTTTTTTAGTATCTGCTCTTCCTACATTTAGGTTCACAAAAGCTGTGATTACAGGTGGAGTGCTAATAACACACACCGCTGAAGTAGATAGTCTGGTCCTCTAGGCCCAAGTTTTCCACAGAACGCAATGCTCCGGCATGAATTTCATATTTCTACACATGGTCAATCACCTAGTGATCACTGACCTCAATCACTTTTATTCAGTCAATCACCTCAGAAAAAAAACAGAAACACTTTTTACCCCAGTAAGTCATAAAGGCTTACTTGTGAATATTTAAAAGAAATAATAAACCAAAACTACCAAAACCAATGTAATTATATCATTTTATTGCAATGTCCAGCAATGCATGGATGAATAATTAACAGTAGGAACAGGCTTTTCTCCACTTTTAAAGGTCTTTACAATTTATACATCACAAACACAAAACAGTCAAATATTTAGAAAAATGTGGCAGGAGGTCAACGTTCATAAACGATCAAAATGATGACAGCAGATTCATGTCAGAGTCCAGATGAAGGGCCGCTTTAGTCCACCTCCTTGATGGTCGGGCCCTGAGAGCTGGATCGTGCCTGCTCTCTGTAGCCACCTGCAGGCGCTCCTCCCTGATACAACTTGGTGATGATGGGGTTACACACTTTCTCCAGCTCTTTCTGCTGGTGCTGGAACTCCTCTTTATCAGCCAGCTGGTTGTTCTCCAGCCAGGTGATGGTCTGCTCACACTTCTCCACCACCTTCTTCTGCTCCTCCTCACTGATTTTGTCCTTCAGACTCTCGTCCTGCACACTGCTCTTCATGTTGAAGGCATACGACTCCAGGGAGTTCTTAGCAGCAATCTTCTCCCTCTGAAGATCGTCCTCAGCTTTATATTTGTCAGCGTCCTGCACCATCCTCTCGATCTCCTCTTTGCTGAGCCGGCCCTTATCGTTGGTGATGGTGATCTTGTTCTCTTTGCCCGTGCTTTGGTCCACCGCAGACACGTTCAGGATGCCGTTGGCGTCGATGTCAAAGGTGACCTGGATCTGAGGAACCCCTCTGGGACCAGGGGGGATTCCTGACAGCTCAAACTTGCCCAGCAGGTTGTTGTCCTTGGTCATGGCTCGCTCCCCTTCATAGACCTGGATGAGGACCCCAGGCTGGTTGTCAGAGTAAGTGCTGAAGGTCTGGGTCTGTTTTGTGGGGATGGTGGTGTTGCGTTTGATCAGAGACGTCATGACACCTCCGGCTGTCTCGATACCCAGGGACAGAGGTGCCACGTCCAGCAGCAGCATGTCCTGAATGCTGCCCGAGGTGTCCCCTGTAAGGATGGCCCCCTGGACAGCAGCGCCGTAAGCCACTGCTTCATCTGGGTTGATGCTCTTGTTCAGCTCCCTGCCGTTGAAGAAATCCTGCAGCAGTTTCTGGATTTTGGGGATTCGGGTGGAGCCTCCGACCAGGACAATGTCATGGATCTTGGCCTTGTCCATTTTGGCATCACTCAGGGCTTTCTCCACAGGCTCTAATGTTCCCCTGAACAGGTCAGAGCACAGTTCCTCAAAGCGAGCCCTGGTGACAGAGGTGTAGAAGTCGATGCCCTCAAACAGAGAATCGATTTCGATGCTGGCCTGGGAGCTGGAGGAAAGGGTCCTCTTGGCCCTCTCACAAGCAGTGCGCAGCCTCCTCAGGGCTCTCTTGTTTTGGCTGATGTCCTTCTTGTGTTTCCTCTTAAACTCCTCCACAAAGTGGTTGACCATGCGGTTGTCAAAGTCCTCTCCGCCCAGGTGGGTGTCTCCAGCTGTGGCTTTCACCTCAAAGATCCCGTCCTCAATGGTTAGGATGGACACGTCGAAGGTGCCCCCGCCCAGGTCGAAGATCAGGACGTTACGTTCTCCTGACTTGCCTTTGTCCAGACCGTAGGCGATGGCGGCGGCCGTGGGCTCGTTGATGATCCTCATGACGTTCAGTCCTGCGATGACGCCCGCATCCTTAGTGGCCTGACGCTGAGAGTCATTGAAGTAAGCTGGGACAGTGATGACTGCGTTGGACACCTTCTGGCCCAGGTAGGCCTCGGCAATCTCTTTCATCTTCACCAGGACCATGGAGGAAATCTCCTCAGGGTAGAAGCACTTGTCCTCCCCCTTGTATTCCACTTGAACTTTGGGCTTCCCTCCATCTGAAACCACCTTGAAGGGCCAGTGCTTCATGTCTGACTGCACCACCGCATCGTCAAACTTTCTTCCGATCAGCCGCTTGGCATCAAACACCGTGTTGCTGGGGTTCATGGCCACCTGGTTCTTGGCCGCATCACCGATCAGTCTCTCGGCGTCTGTGAAGGCCACATAGCTGGGAGTGGTCCTGTTGCCCTGCTCGTTGGCGATGATTTCTACTTTTCCATGCTGGAAAACCCCCACACAGGAGTAGGTGGTGCCCAGGTCAATGCCAATAGCTACACCTTTAGCTGCACTCATGTTGCTGGAGAGAGCTGCCTGTGAAGACGTGGAGCAACATTTTAGCATCATATTATATTACCAAGTTACAGCATATCAACACCTACTCACACTACATCTCAAGGTCTACATTATTATTATTTTACACTATTGATTTAATTATTGATTAACTTAATAAAACAAGCCAAATCCCCACACTTTTAATTGTTTTCATACTCATGACTTCTTAGAGGGAAAAAAAGCTCATCCATATGATTTGCTCAAACTGTAAACACTACTGCTATGAATATGTTTCATAGCCTACCATCTATTATAAAATAAGAACAACTTGATTGCCAACCGTAAATTGTCCCAGTAATAATCATACAGTTTGATAGCATTTATTTCATATAAATAATAGTGAATCAGTAGGCTACTTACTATTGTTAAATGTGCCTGTCCGATAAAGGAAGTGGACGAGTTTTCTTCTTCTCCTCTTGACCCTCTGCTGAGGTCTGACCTGCCGCAGTTTCTCTTTCTGCTCCCGGCGGAGCTCTTATAAACGGTTTTCAATGAGTTCTAGTTGTTTCCAGACGTTTCACACATTATTGTCAAGTTTTCCTGAATAAAACAAGTCACTTCCGTCTGTCGCTTGTAAAAAAAAATCCTCATCATGAACGTGCACTCGAATCAAGTAGGCGTGTCGTTGCTGCTTTTATTTTGAAGGTAAATTAGTCTTACATCCGGTTCTGTTCGCGGATAATTCTGGTTACTTTACTCAGCTGATTCATACAGTCCTGACCAATGAGCGATGACGGCCCGGTGACGTCAACCCACGTCCCAGCCTAATATGGACTGTTGGAGCGAAACCGAGAAACTTCCAGAAAAAACACGACATGAAGCTTCTATCAATGATTGCCCCCCCCCCCCCCCCCCCCCCCCCCTTTTTTTTTTTTTTTTTTAATTTTATTATTTAGATGGACAAACAAAGAAGCATGTGTATGTGTGTGTGTGTGTGTGTGTGTGTTTCTCTGGTTTTATTTTGTACATTCGAGGCTCAAAAACATGGTAACAACACGACAACAAATTGTACAACATCAGTAATTTAATAAGACTACATGTTTCCATATATATTTAATTACAGAAGTCATTAAAGAGATCCATGATCATTAAAGTTTTAAAATCTCCTGACTGAAAGAGATTAAAGTGTTTCCATGCGTCGATAGATAGATGATCAATTAATGAACTTGAACTTATAGACTGATTAGTAATTGCATCAAGGCTATCATTTGGTGAGCGTGTTTCCTTGTAGGTAATAATGTTAATAATAATTCTTACTTATAGACCCTCACTAGGATCAGCGGTTTGGAAAATGGATGAATGAATGAATGAATGGGTGAAGATGTAAATACAAAAGGCAAATATATAATGATCTCCTATAAAACAAACAGAATGCCGTTAAAAGAACAAACTCGACGATACTAATACAGGCACGATTAAAATTTATAGTGACAATAAGATAAATCCAAACAATAAAATCAATTTCCAATACCGCAAAACATCAATATCAACAGAAAATATAAAAGTGGCGTGACTATGGAAAGGGGAATCATAGTAATGTGTGTACGTTTAACAAACCCGCTATCAAAAAACATGCTTTGTAGGTTGACAATTGTTTGTAGAATTAAAAAAAAAAAAGAAAAAGAAAAGAAAGAAAAAAGATAAGCGCATTTTTTATTTTTTTTATTTATTTATTTATTTATTTAGTGCAAAAATGGCAAGCCTGTCTGCTCTGTATTTGTTGCATTTCTCTCCTCTGCTTTATGTAATTCTACATTACGTGTAATTTTCATGAGTCAACATGCAATTTCCTATTGATTGGTTGGCTAAAAATTGATTGATTTTAATTAATAAATCAGAAAGTAAAGTCGGGTCATATACCTGTCTAGTGAGTGCTGCCCCCAGTGGCCAACAGACTGTACTGCGCTCTCTCTCTCTGCAGACTTTGCTGCAGCAGAGTCACAGCTTGGTTTGTTTTCCATGTAGTACAAATACCAATAAACTTGTCTTATTTTGGCCACCAAATGAAATTTGAGTCATTAAAACTAAAACTCGACATTTCTTAGAAAAGCTTAACGTGTGCCAACATTATTTCCATATTTGTCAGGTGTTCAGTTTGTAAAGATAACACAATCCAAACCTTGGTTTCATATTCATATGATGCTTTTGCCATCAATTTGTTGGCCAGTTGGACTGATTTGTTGTTTTTAATGTTTTCAGAAATTGTTTTTCATGTTTCTTGGGAGTGCTTCTAAACTCTGTTTTGAAAACATCTTACTACTTATATTAGTTTTTTTTTTTTTTTATTACCATTGGCTATCTTTTCAGTAACAGGTGGACCAAGCTATATCAAACTTCTTAAAGGTCGTCTGGTTCCTGTACTTTATTCTTTTTGCATGTTTTCTTTTTCCCATCTGGCCTTGCACTGAAATACACAGTGTAGTGATCGGATATCCTATCGTTTTGGACAGAGAAGGAGGAAACTTGGACATTCCTGGTGATGACCAGATCCAAAATGTGGCCGTCCTTGTGGGTCGGCTCACAAACATGGTCTTGATCAAGACCATGTTTCAACAAAAACAAACAGAAATCCTTCTTGGGGGATCTCCTTTTATAGATCACCCAGCGTAGCCACTCCCAAGGCCACCACTTATTGTAAACTTTATCAACATGAATATTGAAATCACCGGTCATGAGTACATTTTTATAATTCAAAATCTCATTCAAGAGTTTTTCAAACTCCATCAGGAACTTGTCAAAGCGTACCCGCTTTTGTTTTGGCGGGCGATACACATTGACCAGCAGGATCGGTGCATCCCACTTATCGTGCCACAGATCCAAGGCAACACATTGAAATGTTTCCATGGATTCAATGTTAATTTTCCTCCCCTGGAATTTATTTGAGTACTGAATCGCCACACCTTGTCCTCTACCACCCCTGGACTGATGACAGAAGCTAAAGCTCCCAGGTAAAGCTCGTGACAGGACGATGTCTGCACTGGACGGATCTAACCAGGTCTCTGTTGGGAGAAACACATCGAGCTTGTTCTGCACGATGAACCGTCTGACTTTGCTCACTTTGTTATTCAAGGACTGAATGTTGAGCAGCCCCATTCTCGCCCAGTGCTCCTCCTCTTCATCACAGCTGCTTTCATCTTGATCGGTTTCTGAAGGAATCTGATGGTTCCTGAGGATCTGTGATTGTATGTCAGTGACCATGTCTCTGTGAATAACAATCATGAAGAGGGGGGTTTAAACAACACCAATATCAACAGTAGTGACTTTGAAACTACTCATTTGAACAGTTATAATGGTGATAAAAACAGTTTTATGTGATAATTAACATGAAGGAATAATGACTGAATAATAATCATAAAATCAGCTGAATTCCTAAATGTTGTGGCCAAAGGGAGAAAACAAATTAACAGCAAAATATCAGCCCTCATTAGTGTGGTTGCACATTTTGAAAGTGCCAGAATTTCATAAAAATCTGATCAGCAGCATCTGAGATATTTTGCACAGAAACAGAGAAATGTTTTCTGCCCATTTTCAACAGGCGCAATTTTGAGAAAAAAAAAAAAAAAAAAGCCCCTTCTCTGTTTTCATATGGAGGAACAATAAGAGTTTAAAATCAATTATTAAACAATAAGTGAAAACTTTAGGTAACATTTTCCATTGGACAAAATATCTTACATGAATTCTTTGAGTAGCATCTCAAGTTCCTGGGAGTCTTCTATAATCTCATCAGCTTTACTCCTCAGTGAATGGCTGGCTTCGATCAGATGATATTTCCTGAATGAATCCGTGCAGTTGTCAGGAAGTGGAAACATCGATCCACCAGCACTGCCTGGAACCTGTAAATGATCGGGAAAGGATTTGGGAAAGGCTCCGAGTTTGTAGATTTGTAAAGCGGCCTGCTCGACTGACCAATCCTAAGTCCTGCCCCCTAATTCAAACCAGCCAATTGCAGCTCAGTAAATGTTTCCCTCAGACATACAACACATCTACAGCTAATTTAGCCTACCGTAGCCTTGGTGACGCTGGCGACTTCTGGGAGACATGCTGTAAAAAGAAGTGTGGTTGCCTTGATGGTGATGTGTTCAGATTCAGCAGAGGACACTGAACATTTTCATATGTGACATGTTGGTTGACTGAAACGGTGGGAACGAACACACAGAGATAGAGCCGTTTAAGGCTTTGTGCACCTTGGACAGGGCGGAACCGCCTTTTTCGAAGGTCGTCATGTAAAAAGTCAAGGTCAAATTGCAACGACCCTGGCATGGTTCAAAGTAGAAAACGCTGATAATATACATATATAACATGTATGTCTGTTTAAAACTGCGGGAATAAACATGACGAGTAGCCTGCCACTGAATTTCACTTTCTCTGCGTGTGAGCACACAAACATCGTCCAACCTAGCAACAGTAACTAGGAGGGGACGGGACTTAGGATCGGTCAGCACGTTTCCCCTTGGACAGCGCGTCATTCTCAGACTTTTAACTTGGTTTAAACCATGTTGGATGCATGACATGCTTTTCATATCATCAGATGTAATTTTCCTGTTTATCATGATTTAATTGTTATTCAGTCTGAAAAACTAAATTGTTACTATTGTTGGTGTTTTCATAACTGCCGAATCAGTTATCAGACCAACCTCGGCGCCTCCTTTAAGTGAAGCTGTTGACGTCTCCCTGACGAGGTTCTCGGATGATTTTGGTGGAAAAAATATTTTTTCCATAAAAAGTGTGAATCTATGAACTAGCTCCTTTATATGCACAGGATTCAGGAGTTGCATGTTAAGGTACTCTATAGAAGAAGCGTGTAGCTTTGACACATGGCCATTCGTCACCGGGCACGGTATTCCTGTTCGTCTTGCCACCGCTCCAAGAACCTGACTGATGTCGTTTCCTTCCTGCTCATCGGACTCAGAGCTCCAGGCCTCTTCCTCCTCCTTTAGCTGTAGGAACATCTGCTTGATTTTTCCTTCAGTTTCACTTATGTTCTTTGCCATTTTCTCTGCATCTTTCAGTGTGTCACTTGATGTGAAGTCCTCAGCCAGCTTCAAGTCAGCGTTGCCTGATGCAGCAGCCACCGCATATGTTGCTCCTGCCGCACCTAGAAGAGGAAGAGCAGCTCCTGCAGTTAAGAGACTGACCAGGCCGCCCCATACCAAACTTGCTTTACCAAACTCAGACAATCTCTTAATATGGGAATATTTCTCCCTGAGAGACTCCAGCTCTTGGGCCAGTTCCCTCAGCTTCTCTGCACAGCGCTCACTCTGCTGGATCCAGGAGAAAATCTCATCCACGAGTTCGTCTGCGATGGCCATGGTCTCCCAGTCCCTTGTGACCAGAGGAGAAAACTTCTGTCTGCTTGAGTCTGGATCAGAGGAGCCACGATGTCAACAGGAGGCTGGCAGATAAAAACAGGAATGAATGATTATGGACAGAAAAGGCTTTGAAATGTTATACTGAATTTTTTCAATTACAAGACTTAGATGAAGACTGATGAAGGCAATTGAGTCATAAACAGTTTCAGAAGACACCCTGTCAATTACAACCCCTACACACACACACACACACACACACACACACTAAACTCACATTTTCACAAGTCACCACTGTCACGACCCGGCTCATGAGCCGTGACAAAAAGTGGAGGTACACAGTGTTTAACGTAAAGAATTAAAGATTTATTAACATAACTTAACCAAAACCATTCTATAGTTGTGAAGTGTGAGAATCTGTAATGTCAGTGTGTCTGCCGATGGATGTGTGAACAAATGGTGAGTGCGGGGTGTTGTGTAAGAGAAATAAAACTAAATCAGGCCAAAGCCAACCAAAGAAAAGACGTGGTGCCATCAGGGTGGATAAGAGGGAGAATGAGGGAAGGAGAGGGGGCCTTTTAACCCCTGGGAGCCTGGCCAGGTGCTCCCAATTGGGGAGACTAGTCTCCACCCACCAGCAGCCTGCAACAGGGAGACACACATACACACAACAACAGGGGGAAAACACATAACCACACCCAGCAGGCCCTGCCAGGCAGGAGGCCGTCACACCCCCCTCCATAAGAAAGGGGTTCCAACCCCGGAACAACAAATAATCAAAGTATCTCTAACCATTAAATAAGTTCTTGCAAGCTAGACATAAGTTATCACATAAATATACATTTTTTTTTTTTTTTTTTCCTCCCCACCAAACGAACTACTAACCTGACATTTTCCATCCGTGGGTGCAGCTCAGCACTTGTAACATACCCCTTCCCCCTCAGCAACCTGGTACCAGTAAGAAGCAGTTTAAGAAAGGGAAAGTTACGCACAAGGAAAAGTTACACTGAGGACATGCAGGTTGCTACACAGTTATTACAGTCCTACTGAGGAGCTCTGGACAGCGCGTCTGCCACCACGTTGTCAGAACCCTTGATGAACTTAATGTCTAGCCAGTAGGACTGCAGGAGTAAAGACCATCTTATTAACCTCTGGTTTGGACATTGCAGAGAGTTAAGGAAAGTTAGGGGATTGTGGTCGGTGTAAACAACAACCGGTACAACACCACATCCCACATAAACATCAAAATGTTTCAGGGCCCAAATGAGTGCAAGCGCTTCTTTCTCTACCGTAGAATAGTTTAACTGGTAGGAGTTGAATTTCTTCGAAAAGAAGCTCACGGGTTTCTCAAAGCCAAAATCATCAGCCTGCAGGAGGACTGCGCCCGCTCCCACGTGACTAGCGTCCACTTGGAGTGAGAACGGACGGTCAAACCGCGGGGCCGCCAAAACTGGCGCATTAATCAATAGTGCTTTCACACGCTCAAAAGCCTGTTGGCACACAGGGGACCACACAAAAGTTACCTTACCCTTCAATAAATCAGTAAGTGGCGCTACCACTTCAGAAAAATTTCTGCAAAAACTTCTGTAGTATCCCACAAGACCAAGAAAGCGCATGAGTTCTTTTTTCGTGGTAGGTGGAGAATACTGTTCCACAGCTCGCACCTTTTCCTGCACCGGACAGACTGTGCCCTGACCAACCACCCGACCCAAGTACGTCACCGTCGCCCTCGCGAACTCACACTTGGCGAGGTTGACAGTGAGACGCGCTTCTGCCAGACGGCTGAACAGCGCCCGGATGCGCTCCAGATGAGAAGACCACGTATCAGAACATACAACAACATCATCTAAATAGACAGTACATCCCTCCAAGTCCCCCAGGACTTTGGTCATGAGCCACTGAAATGTTGCCGGCGCATTACGCAGACCAAAAGGCATTACATTGTAAGAAAACAAGCCATTTGGCGTTATAAACGCCGAGATTTCACGTGCCCGCTCTGACAATGGGACCTGCCAATAGCCCTTCAGTAAATCAAATTTACTCACATATTTAGCATGGCCAACCTGGTCAATACAGTCTTCCATACGAGGAAGTGGAAACGAATCGGGCTTAGTCACCGCATTCACCTTACGGAAGTCCGTGCAAAACCTGGGAGTGTTATCAGATTTGGGAACTAACAGGCAAGGTGAAGCCCAGCTTGAGGACGAGGGCTCAGCGATTCCATGGTCCAACATATACATTACCTCAGCGTCCAGATATTTACGCTTTTCAGGATTGACTCTGTAAAATCTCTGCCGAATTGGCTGAGCATCCCCAACATCTATATCATGTTCAATGAGGTGCGTCTGGGTGGGAGTGTCTCCAAACAAACATGGACAAGCATTGATGAGCTCTGATAAATCTGCCTGCTCTGACTCCGCCAGATGACCCAGCAAAACACTCAACTGGGAAAGTGACTCTGAGTTCTTCAAACGGCCATGCAACACAGCAGAATCAAGCCCAGGCAATCCATCCTCTACATCTGCTGCCACAGACTGAGGAGCAGAAATCACAGACACTCTTTGCACTGAACATGCCGGGTGCGTGCGCACCGGAGGAGACTGAACATTAGCCACAGATGGACCAGACCCACGACCATAATAAGGCTTCAACAAATTTACATGGCACAGCTGAGTTGCCTTCCTGCGCTCAGGGGTTGATATAATATAGTTCTGTTCAGACACTTGCTTCAACACCTTGTGTGGACCAGTAAATCTCGCCTGGAATGGCGAAGTAACAATGGGCAGCAACGCCAATACCTGGTCCCCCACACAAAATACACGGCGCTCAGCACGTCTATCATACAGATTTTTCATTTTACCTTGCGCAGATGACAATTTCCGTTTTGCCAGCTCTCCAGCTGCATACAATCTGTGCCGGAATCCATTTACAAAATCTATAAGATTCTTGGGAGGCTCTGCCTCCCTCCACTTGTCATACAACAGGGTCAACGGGCCACGTACAGTGTGCCCAAACACCAAATCATTTGGACTAAATCCCGTGCTCTCCTGTGTCACCTCTCGAGCCGCCAACATCAGCCAAGGCAACCCCTCCTCCCAGTCTGCATCCATCTCAACACAATAAGCCCGCAAGAGCGACTTCAGGGTCTGATGGAAACGCTCTAGTGCGCCTTGACTCTGTGCATGGTAAGCCGAGGCCTTGTTATGCTTTACATGGAGCTGTTTCAACACCTGGGAGAAGAGATGAGAAGAGAAGTTTGACCCCTGGTCCGACTGGATGATTTTTGGGATACCAAAAATAGACATAAACTGGGTGAGAGCACGTACCACAGACCGAGCAGTTATCGTGCGAAGCGGGTAAGCAGCTGGATATCTGGTGGATTGACACATCACTGTGAGAAGGTAAACTGCGCCAGAACGAGAGCGAGGCAGTGGACCCACACAATCAATAATTACATGTTCAAAAGGCTGCGCTACAGCTGGAATTGGAAACAGAGGAGCAGGTGCTATACCCTGGTTGGGCTTACCAGTGAGTTGGCAGGTGTGACAAGTTTTAATATAAGCGGCAACATCCTTTTTCACACGCGGCCAAAAGAAATGCCGCAGCAACCGGTCGTAGGTTTTCCGGACACCCCAGTGCCCAGCATCATCGTGGGCCAGCTTCAGCACAGACTCACGATACTTACGAGGCAACACAATCTGAATGATGGGGTCTCCAATGAACCTGTCCCCGTGGGGCACCCACTTCCGGACTAACAATCCACCATGCATAAAATAACACCGTGAGTTATTTTTTACCTCCTCTGCAGATAGCACTTGTTCAAACAACTCTCCCAGAGAGAGATCAGCTCGCTGCTCAGCCTTCAGGTCCTCCTGTGAAATCTCCAGAGGAACACCAGACAAAGAAAATGCACACAACTCTGAGACATCAGCCTCCAACTTCTCAACACCAGACACATCTGAATTGCCACTCGTCATAGAGCGCGTTACCGCACAAGCAGTAAAAACGTCTGGGAAGTTCACTTCACTGTCATCAGGCTGCTTCCTCACTAGCGGAACAGATGACACCACCAGAGGCGGTGGCGGCGGGGCATCAGCCCACACACGATCTCCTGCCACACCATTCCCCAAAATCAGTGTGATGCCCTGGATAGGCAGCGCCGGACGCACACCAACAGCCACCTTGCCCTCAAAGAGATCCGACTGCAGCATGACGTTATGCAGCGGCACCTGCAACACTTTCATGCCCATTCCCAAGACAGGAACGGAGCACCCGGTGTCGCTTTCTTCTGAGAATGGCAACACTGAGGCTTGGATGAAAGAATCAAAAGCAGCAGTATCCCGCAGGATTTTCACTGGCACTTTAACATCACTACCTACCAAGGAAACAAAACCATCAGACACAAAAGGGAGGAACGAATCAAGTTCATCAGGTAAGGCTTTCGTTTGCTTCTCAGCACTTACCACATGCACAGCAGACAACGTAGGCTTAGACACAGCCACACAAGCACCCTTTGCCTGTCCCGCAGGACCAGTCTGTTTAGACTTGTTCTTAAGGGCAAAACAGTCTGCCTTCCAGTGCCCTTTTTTATGGCAAAAATTACAGACTTTATCAGAATTTCTCATGCCACGCTCTCTCATGTCAGGTCTACCTGTGTGGGCAGAAGAAAACGGGCCGCCTGCGTCAGCGTTCTCCACAAAACCAACACTGTGCGCGCGTAACTCCCTTGGATTACGCCTGTGAGTTAAAACGTAGTCGTCGGCTAGAGCAGCCGCTGCAGCAGCAGTTTTCACTTTCTGATCGCCGATGTACGTGGCAATACTCTCAGGAATTGAGTTCTTAAACTGCTCCAGCACAATTAAATCACACAGTTGGTCAAAGTTCTCTACCTTCAAAGCAGAACACCAGCGCGTAAAGTGCGCGGTCAGGTCACGTGCAAATTCCAAATGAGTCTGCTTATCTCCTTTTACCCACGTCCGAAAACGCTGGCGATAAGCTTCGGGAACAAGCTCATAAGCTTTCAAGACAGCTGATTTTACAACAACATAGCTTTGACAGTCAACAGAAGACAACGAGGAGTAGGCCTCCTGCGCTCTCCCAGTCAATGCGCACTGAAGCATTAACGTGCGAGCTGACTCCGGCCATTTCAGCGTGTCCGCCACCCGTTCAAACAGAGCGAAAAACGTCTCCGGATCCTTGTCATTGAATTTTGGCAACAGACGCAAGTTACCCAAAATGTCAAAACCATTGTCCGGCCCAGAGCTACTGGAGAAACTCTCCCGCTCCGCAACACTGTCAACAGGCAACTTACCACATTTAATCAAATCAAGCTTGTACTGCTCCAAATTCAGTTTTGACTGTTCAGACTGAAAGCGTAGTTTTTCAACTGCCAGTTCTTTCTCAATTTCCGCCTTCTGCTTCAATCGATCGTGTTCCAATTGCAACGTGAGCATCTCCTTCTGTTGCTCAAATGTTAACCCACCGGCGGCAGCCGGTGGAGGCAAACCAGCGGTCTCAACCGGACTGGGAGGACCACTGGGAGGTTGCTCCTCACTTACGGCCAAAACCCCCGCATCAAACAAGGTTGCCCTCAAAATACATTTAATGTTGTCCTTTAACCTTTTGTCAGGCACATCCACCTCATAATGCTCAGCTATTTTTAACAGCTGATCTTTGGTGCATTTATCCAAAAACTCCTCCGATGGAGCTTTAACAAAATCTACAATCTCCGCCATTTTACACCAAACCAGAGAATTAAATCCAAACACCCTGCACAAACAAAGGAGGCAAAAGCAAGTGTCAGCACGGTGCCTACAACCACAAAGAGCGCACAATCCCCTCTATCTTACCTGCCTACTGTAAACTTACCTGGCTCCACTCATCCCTAGTCTTCATGCAGTCCCGCGGCGGGTACTTATGCACTAAATACCGCTGGCACGGAAAAGCGACCAATGAATGGCAACTCCCCCGAAACCACGGCCGTGCTCCCGAGCAATTGCTCCAACCACGTTCACTGCAACACTAGTGAAAACAATAAACTCGACGCACCCAAAGGGGTAACGCCGCTATACCTATCTAGGGGATTACACACCCGAAAAAAACCTTCAGCACCAGCCGACTCTCACTAATACCCCAGCACCATGCAAAACAACAAAAGCAACAAACTTTTAAACATTAAACAACTTACCAAACACTGTCTAACTCCAACAGAGTGCGTAAACAACCACTCAAGGTTTCCAAATTACGCTCTACAACAGCTGCGCTGTGGGAACCCCGATGACGTCAGCTCATTCACAACTTCGGAGCCCATTCACAAATCACCATTTACCGATCGCGTACCTGGCTGCGCACACCAGGACCAAATCCAGTAATCAGCGCACACTCGCAACAACAAACCAAGAGACATGCGTGATCTAATTCACAATTACTATCAACAACATTACCAAAGTCTCTATACAAACCGGGAAAAGACGAGCCCCCAATTTGTCACGACCCGGCTCATGAGCCGTGACAAAAAGTGGAGGTACACAGTGTTTAACGTAAAGAATTAAAGATTTATTAACATAACTTAACCAAAACCATTCTATAGTTGTGAAGTGTGAGAATCTGTAATGTCAGTGTGTCTGCCGATGGATGTGTGAACAAATGGTGAGTGCGGGGTGTTGTGTAAGAGAAATAAAACTAAATCAGGCCAAAGCCAACCAAAGAAAAGACGTGGTGCCATCAGGGTGGATAAGAGGGAGAATGAGGGAAGGAGAGGGGGCCTTTTAACCCCTGGGAGCCTGGCCAGGTGCTCCCAATTGGGGAGACTAGTCTCCACCCACCAGCAGCCTGCAACAGGGAGACACACATACACACAACAACAGGGGGAAAACACATAACCACACCCAGCAGGCCCTGCCAGGCAGGAGGCCGTCACACCACCACATTAGTGGATGTCCCATGAAGTGAGCCAGATTTAGTGAGGGTGACTCGCCACTTACAGTTTCACTTCAAATAAACTGGCATGTCTCTATCTTTTAATCATATCCTACCTGCAACAGAGCATTTTTTATTCTGCAGTCTGTTTCTATGTCCATCTCCATCTATATGTCGCTATCTCACTGTTAAGTACAGGCCTTACATTAACAACAGAATAGAATGTCTTTAGAATGTCTTTAGAATGTCTTTAATTCCAAAGACATTCTAAAGACATTCTATTCTGTTGTTAATGTAAGGCCTGTACTTAACAGCCTTTACCTCAGTTAATACAGGTAGTTTTTTTAAGATTAGTTTTTGGCATTTCTGTTTTATTTGACAGTCACAGTAGAGAAAGACAGGAAATGCAGGGGAGAGAGAGGGGATGACATGCACTAAATGGCCTGAGGTTGGATTAGAACCCAGGAATAGTTCAGGTAGGGAGCCCAGGGGATATGCAAAAAAAGCGATAAATAATTCAGCAACACTATGATATGAAACACCATTTAGTCATTGTCATGAACCGGCTCAGAGTCCAGACAAAAACAGGAGAGACCACACAGATAACTATGGTTTTAAATGAAATAAATTTAATTGAGCACAGTTAACCAATTACAAAGATGCAATGTAGATGAGTATCAGTGGTTTCAGTAGTGAAAGTGGTGGATGAATGTGTGAACATGTACTGTATTCCAGAGGCCAATCAAGATAAATCTAACAGAAATAACCCAACACAAAACAAAACTATCCTGGCAGGGAGGAGAGAGAGAGAGTACAGAGGAGAGTACATAATCAGAGCACTGTGAGCAAAGATGCTCATTAGGTTTTATGGTGCGCTCTGGGGATTCTCCTCCAGCGCACTGGACTGATTATGGGGCTGAGACTCACTCAGAGTCACAACCAAAAGTGAAACCTAAGTCTCTGGATGACACGACAGAAATGATGATCAACCGACCGACTGAGATTGCAATCCTGCAGACATGATAGGAATCAGCTGAGGGACTGATCTCAAGTAAAACCAGCAAGGAGGAGTTTTGTGTTAAATAAAAGTTCTTGTGAAACTACAAATTACAGTAAGAAATTAGACAGGTAAAATAACAGATAAATAATAACTACAAGACAAATAAAAGGCCAGTGCGCACTGACATGCATGTTGCAGGGAAAAAAGATGGACAATATATCAATCTGTAAATGCACATAGTGAGACAGTGAGTTGAATCATGAGTGAGAAAACGAACAAGGAACTTACCTGTTCTTCTGTGTCTGAGTGTTGTGCAGCCGAGGTCTGTGTGCAGAGGGGAAGCTGCTGCACTGGACTCCCAGTGATGATCTGAGTGGTTTTATATCTGCTCACCATGTGATTTCTAGTAAATGCTCTGTCTGCAGGAACTGGGGTTATGTTACCACCATGGTTCTCTGAGTGAAGAGACAGTCTCCCACCCACATACTGATGGGACAGAGAGCCTCAGCGCTGCATGGCACGATGATAAGACAGAGCTGCAGGGCTCAGCAACAGCTCTGCTAATACTAATGATAGTAATGATAATGATAAATTTTTTAATTTATATAATACCTTGCACAAACAGTTAGGAATCAAAAATACATATCGTTTTCAAAAAATGAGATTAAAATTAGAAAAGCGCTCCAGGCTTGCACGGGAAGAACACAGACATTTAAACAGGGAACTTAAAGTTTATAAGTGTTGTTGTTCCTCACAACCTGATCACTGTGTTGTAATGAGAAACTGCAGTCTGAGTGTGTGTGTGTGATGGAGCTGCAGGCATCGCCTCACTAAACAGGTGCACAGTTCCAATACGCACACTCCCAAATAAATGTATGCATCAGATTACAATGTGTTGTTGGTGTAGTTTCTTTTGATTGTGTTAATCTGCTAAAGATGGATCCTATTTAAGGGATTAACATGTTAGTTGGTTTATTTTCAGATGTTTTCTATTGTTATGTTGTAAACTCTGGTTCTGATCACTCTGTCTGAGGTGGTTCCTGAGATCAGCATCGTCATGGAGGCGCAGACATCAGAGGGCCTTGGGGTGGCAATGTCTGGGATTAGCCTGTTTAACTAAACTTCAGTCTGTCTGCCTATTGCTGCTACAGTTTATGAGACAGTGACTTCGGGGGAAATCGCTCTTTAACCACTGTTTGAGTTTTTAGCTATGACCCAAAAGCATACTCCATAGTTATTCTAACCAAGCTTTAAGAATGGTTTCAAAATGCAGTAAACTCCAGAATATCAGTCCACACTGAACCGGCTCAGGATTTTGAGTGTGTACTGTTAAGCCGAGGCTTTCGAACAAAACTGAACCCACAATGTGGAGTCGGTGATACAATCAAAAAGCACTTTAATCGAGGCCAGATGGCACAAAAATAGACAGAGACAATGGAGATCCACCGACGAGGCTGGACGCGTCAGGCAGGGCAAGGAGAGGCAGGCAGGGCACGGAGGAGCAGACAGGGTCACGCATGGCAAACGATGAACTGGCGGAGAATGGAGGTCTGAACTGGGGTAATATGGGCCCAATCCCAATGTCCACCCTCACACACTCACTGACTTTGAGGCGCGCTCCCGCTAAGTCCGTGAGGTCTTAGGGTTGTCCCATTGACAAATCATGAAGTGTGTGAGGGATCTCTCCCGGACTTTTTGAGCCCTTAATGCACCCTTTCCATAAGTGGGCATCTCCGCAGACTTAGCGTAAGGGAATTACCCATAGTTCATTGCATTGTGACATATGACATGATTCCCCTGGGGAAACCAGCTGGCGGCCGCGATAAAAGTGAAGTGAAACGAGCAAATTTGTAAACAATCCAATCCAATCCAATCCACTTTATTTATAAAGCACAATTTTAACAAACACAAGGTTTTCCGAAGTGCTGCACAACAAGATAGAACACCACAAGATAACACAATAGAAGCTGAATAAAAAAGTAAAATACACAATAGGATAACACGATAAAATAAGATAAGATCAAATCAAATAAAATAAAATAATAATAATAAGAAGAAAAGATAATATAAAATACTAAAATAAAATAAAATAATAATACAATTATAATTTAAATAGAATAAAATATGTAAAATGCAGTGCCCGCACAGCATAAAAAGAAAAAAACATGGAGGGTGCAATCAGCAGTGACGCTGCAAAAAAGAAAATGTTCTCATGTGAGTATAATAATATATATATGATGGCCTTCAGAAACTAAGGAAATAAGCAGATAGGCAATGCATAGGCTATTTGTTTTTTATCTCTTGGCAAACTCATCAATGCCTTTTGTGAGAGTAGATCATTTTTTTAATGCTGTTTTCACAACTCCTCAAAAATACCAAGCAAAAAAACGTAAAAATAAAAAGTCCCAAAGCTGCGATTGTGAGAAACATGATGCATCGCTGCTGACAACCAAACAAAGGGCTGTCCCATTCCTTTTTATAGTACTTCAGCCCCTTGCAGCCTCACGCACTCAGTCACTTTCCAGGTGCAGCTACTTAAGTCAGTGAGGGCTCAGGGCTCAGGGCTTAGGGAGGAGATTGAGATTCAGCCAGGGTCACGCATGGCAAACGACGAACTGGCGGAGAATGGAGGTCTGAACCGGGGTAATATACTGTAGCAGGGTGGAGATAATTGGAGATGCAGACCAGGTGCGTGAAGGGACAGGTGAGGGAGATGAGACTAATGAGCCTGCCACGCCCAGCCTACAAACAGGAAGACAGACTGACAAAACACAAGGGGAGGGGAAACAGAGGGAAAACTCACCCTGCGTTCCAAGACCCATACTACCATACTATTTAGTAGGGAAAAAAAGAATTAGTATGTCCCAATACATACTAAACTACATACTTTGTAAGGGCAGCTGCAGTACATACTAAAGTTAAAAAGTATAAGTATGCGATTTGGAACGCAGGGAAACTGACAGGGACAGGATAGAGGCGGCTCCTAACATGTACACTGTTTTCCCACAATGCAGCGGTGGCAACAGTGCAGAGTGATATCCAACCCAAGCGCTGGACTAAAGTAGAAGGTGAGATTTTGCCCAGTTTTTTGGGGGGTCTTTTTTTCCAGCACAAGTATTTTTTGGTTTTCTTCAACTGTGATTTTGTCATTTGGTGAGAGTTGCAGTAGAGCTTTTTTTTTTTTTTTTTTTTAAATCCCCTTATTTGTATTGATAGTGTTGTAAGGAATACACATTCATACTTTACACATTTGGATACCTATGTGTGTGTGTTCCCTACATGTATGACAAAAGTTTATTGCAAACTGCTGCTCTGCAGACAGAAAAAGAAAAAGCAACAAGTGTTTTTCATCTCTAGTCTGTGTGTTTGTGATATATTTTTTGTCAGTACACACAAACCATCATTTGAATAAACACAAGTTCTTAAAAGAGTTTGAAAAGTTTCACAAGAATTGTTTGCTTTTGCAAGAGATGTACATATTTTACATTTTGCTAGTCTGGAGTGAGTTTTTATGGTAAGTGTGTAGAGGTGTGTGGGTGATGGTCTGGAAAACTGGTTAAAAACTGTAATAAAAGTCTTTGATTGAAAATATTCACCTTTTTGGAGTCTACAGATGTGACAGGAATTCACAGTCATTTATAGAGATCTGTTTTACCCAACAACAGTTTTGGAGTGAGGGGGAAAATGTGCAGAGTTTCATTTGTTAGTTATGATGAGTAAGTCTGACATGGAAGTGAAATGCTTTCATCGACTCACGTTTCCAGGCTGCACTGTTCAGGCTTACTTGTCAATATTTAATGGAAATAACTGGCATGATAGTATCAATACAAAAATCAGAAAGATGGAGCCAAAACTACCAAAACCTATGTAATTATATTGTCATTTTATTGCAATGTCCAGCAATGCATGGATGAATAGTTAACAGTAGGAACAGTCATTTCTCCACTTTTAAAGGTCTTTACAATTTATACATCACAAACACAAAACAGTCAAATATTTAGAAAAATGTGGCAGGAGGTCAACGTTCATAAACGATCACAGTGATGACAGCAGATTCATGTCAGAGTCCAGATGGAGGGCCGCTTTAGTCCACCTCCTCGATGGTCGGGCCCTGAGAGCTGGATCGTGCCTGCTCTCGGCAGCTGCCTGCAGGCACTCCTCCCTGATACAACTTGGTGATGATGGGGTTACACACTTTCTCCAGCTCTTTCTGCTGGTGCTGGAACTCCTCTTTATCAGCCAGCTGGTTGTTCTCCAGCCAGGCAATGGTCTGTTCACACTTCTCCACCACCTTCTTCTGCTCCTCTTCATTGATTTTGCCCTTCAGAGTCTCGTCCTGCACGCTGCTCTTCATGTTGAAGGCGTACGACTCCAGGGAGTTCTTGGCAGCGATCTTCTCCCTCTGAAGATCGTCCTCGGCTTTATATTTGTCAGCGTCCTGCACCATCCTCTCGATCTCCTCTTTGCTGAGCCGGCCCTTATCGTTGGTGATGGTGATCTTGTTCTCTTTGCCGGTGCTTTGGTCCACCGCAGACACGTTCAGGATGCCGTTGGCGTCGATGTCAAAGGTGACCTGGATCTGAGGAACCCCTCTGGGAGCAGGGGGGATTCCTGACAGCTCAAACTTGCCCAGCAGGTTGTTGTCCTTGGTCATGGCTCGCTCTCCTTCATAGACCTGGATGAGGACCCCAGGCTGGTTGTCAGAGTAAGTGCTGAAGGTCTGGGTCTGTTTTGTGGGGATGGTGGTGTTGCGTTTGATCAGAGACGTCATGACACCTCCGGCTGTCTCGATACCCAGGGACAGAGGTGCCACGTCCAGCAGCAGCATGTCCTGAATGCTGCCTGAGGTGTCGCCTGTGAGGATGGCGGCCTGGACGGCGGCACCATAAGCCACTGCTTCATCTGGGTTGATGCTCTTGTTCAGCTCCCTGCCGTTGAAGAAATCCTGCAGCAGTTTCTGGATTTTGGGGATTCGGGTGGAGCCTCCGACCAGGACAATGTCATGGATCTTGGCCTTGTCCATTTTGGCATCACTCAGGGCTTTCTCCACAGGCTCTAATGTTCCCCGGAACAGGTCGGAGCACAGCTCCTCAAAGCGAGCCCTGGTGATGGAGGTGTAGAAGTCAATGCCCTCAAACAGAGAATCAATCTCAATGCTGGCCTGGGAGCTGGAGGAAAGGGTCCTCTTGGCCCTCTCACAAGCAGTGCGCAGCCTCCTCAGGGCTCTCTTGTTTTGGCTTATGTCCTTCTTGTGTTTCCTCTTAAACTCCTCCACAAAGTGGCTGACCATGCGGTTGTCAAAGTCCTCTCCGCCCAGGTGGGTGTCTCCAGCTGTGGCTTTCACCTCAAAGATCCCGTCCTCAATGGTCAGGATGGACACGTCGAAGGTGCCCCCGCCCAGGTCGAAGATCAGGACGTTACGTTCTCCTGACTTGCCTTTGTCCAGACCGTAGGCGATGGCGGCGGCCGTGGGCTCGTTGATGATCCTCATGACGTTCAGTCCTGCGATGACGCCCGCATCCTTAGTGGCCTGACGCTGAGAGTCATTGAAGTAAGCTGGGACAGTGATGACTGCGTTGGACACCTTCTGGCCCAGGTAGGCCTCGGCAATCTCTTTCATCTTCACCAGGACCATGGAGGAAATCTCCTCAGGGTAGAAGCACTTGTCCTCCCCCTTGTATTCCACTTGAACTTTGGGCTTCCCTCCATCTGAAACCACCTTGAAGGGCCAGTGCTTCATGTCTGACTGCACCACCGCATCGTCAAACTTTCTTCCGATCAGCCGCTTGGCATCAAACACCGTGTTGCTGGGGTTCATGGCCACCTGGTTCTTGGCCGCATCACCGATCAGTCTCTCGGCGTCTGTGAAGGCCACATAGCTGGGAGTGGTCCTGTTGCCCTGCTCGTTGGCGATGATTTCAACTTTTCCGTGCTGGAAAACCCCCACACAGGAGTAGGTGGTGCCCAGGTCAATGCCAATAGCTACACCTTTAGCTGCACTCATCTTGCTGGAGAGAGCTGCCTGTGAAGACGTGGAGCAACATTTTAGCATCATATTATATCACCAAGTTACAGCATATCAACACCTACTCACACTACATCTCACAGTCTACATTATTATTATGTCACACTATTGATTTAATTATTGATTAACTTAACAAAACAAGCCAAATCCCCACACTTTTAATTGTTTTCATACTCATGACTTCTTAGAGGGAAAAAAAGCTCATCCATATGATTTGCTCAAACTGTAAACACTACTGCTATGAATATTTTTCATAGCCTACCATCTATTATAAAATAAGAACAACTTGATTGCCAACCGTAAATTGTCCCAGTAATAATCATACAGTTTGATAGCATTTATTTCATATAAATAATAGTGAATCAGTAGGCTACTTACTATTGTTAAATGTGCCTGTCCGATAAAGGAAGTGGACGAGTTTTCTTCTTCTCCTCTTGATCCTCTGCTGAGGTCTGACCTGCCGCAGTTTCTCTTTCTGCTCCCGGCGGAGCTCTTATAAACGGTTTTCAATGAGTTCTAGTTGTTTCCAGACGTTTCACACATTATTGTCAAGTTTTCCTGAATAAAACAAGTCACTTCCGTCTGTCGCTTGTAAAATAAAATCCTCATCATGAACGTGCACTCGAATCAAGAAGGCGTGTCGTTGCTGCTTTTATTTTGAAGGTAAATTACTCTTATATTCGGTTCTGTTCGTGGATAATTCTGGTTACTTTACTCAGCTGATTCATACAGTCCTGACCAATGAGCGATGACGGCCCGGTCACGTCAACCCACGTCTCAGCCTGGACTGTTGGAGCGAAACCGAGAAACTTCCAGAAAAAACACGACATGAAGCTTCTATCAATGACCCCCCCCCCCCCCCCCCCCCCCCCCCCCCACACACACACACACACACACACACACACCCCTTTTTTTTATTTTATTATTCTCTGGTTTTATTTTGTACATTAGAGGCTCAAAAACATGGAAATAACACAACAACAAATTGTACAGCATCAGAGTAATTTAATAAGACTACATGTTTGCATATGTATTTAACTACAGACGTCATTAAATAGATCCATTACGATTAAAGTGTTAAAATCTCCTGACTGAATGAGATTGAAGTGTTTCCATGCGTTGATAGATACATGATCAATTAATTAGCTTGAGCGACTAGACTGATTAGTAATTTCATCAAGGCTATAATTTGGTGAGCGTGTTTACTTGTAGGTAATAATGTTCATATTAATTCTTATTTATAGACCCTCACTAGGATCAACGGTTTGGAAAATGAATGAATAAATGAATGGGTGAAGATGTAAATACAAAAGGCAAATATATAATGATCTCCTATAAAACAAACAGAATGCCATTAAAAGAACAAACTCGACGATACTAATACAAGCAGGATTAAAATTTATAGCTAGTGAAAATAAGATAAATCCAAACAATAAAATCAATTTCCAATACCGCAAAACATCAATATCAACAGAAAATATAAAAGTGGCGTGACTATGGAAAGGGGAATCATAGTAATGTGTGTACGTTTAACAAACCCGCTATCAAAAAACATGGTTTGTAGGATGACAATTGTTTGTAGAATTAAAAAAAAGAAAGAAAGAAAGAAAGAAAGAAAAAAGATAAGCGCATTTTTTTTTTTTTTTTCAAAAATGGCAAGCCTGTCTGCTCTGTATTTGTTGCATTTCTCCTATTTTCTTTATGTAATTCTACATTACGTGTAATTTTCATGAGTCAACATGCAATTTCCCATTGATTGGTTGGCTATAAATTGATTGATTTTAATTCATAAATCAGAAAGTAATGCCGGGTCATATTCTGTCTACTGAGTGCTGCCCCCAGTGGCCAACAGACTGTACTGCGCTCTCTCTCTCTCTGAGGAGTAGACTTTGCTGCAGCACAAATATCAATAAACTTGTCTAATTTTGGCCACCAAATGAAATTTGAGTCATTAAAACTGAAACTCGACATTTCTTAGAAAAGCTTTCCTTGTGCCAACATTATTTGTACTTAGATCTTATTCTTTATTTTTTATTTATTTAATCTTGTAATCTGTGGATACTGCTGAAAAACTGTGAATTTCCTTCGGGATGAATAAAGTATCTATCTATCTATCTATCTATCTATCTATCTATCTATCTATTTCCATATTTGTTAGGTGTTCAGTTTGTACAATCCAAACTTTGTTTCATATTCAAATGATGCTTTTGGCATCAGTTTGTTGCCCAGTTGGACTGATTTGTTGTTTTTAATGTTTTCAGAAATTGTTTTTCATGTTTCTTGGGAGTGCTTCACTCTATTTTGAAAACATCTTACTACTTATATTCTTTTTTATTATTATTATTATTATTATTACCATTGGCTATCTTTTCAGTAACAGGTGGACCAAGCTAACTAAAACTTCTTAAAGGTCATCTGGTTCCTGTTCTTTATTCTTTTTGCATCTTTTCTTTTTCCCATCTGGCCTTGCACTGAAATACACAGTGTAGTGATCAGATATATCATCATCTCGGACAAAGAGGGAGGAAATTTGGACATTCCTGGTGATGACCAGATCCAAAATGTGGCCGCGCTTGTGGGTTGGCTGACATACACGTTGATCAAGACCGCGGATGAACAAAGACAAACAGAAATCCTTCTCAGGGGATCTCCTTTTATAGATCAGCAAGCGTAGCAACTCTCCAGGCGGCTGCTTATTGTAAAACTCATCAACACGAAGATTGAAATCACCGGTCAGGAGGATGTTTTTATAATTCGAAATCTCATTCAAGAGCTTTTCAAACTCCATCAGGAACTTGTCAAAGTGTTCCCGCTTTGGTCTTGGCGGGTGATACACGTTGACCAGCAGGATCGGTGCATCCCACTTATTGTGCCGCAGAGCCAAGGCAACACATTGAAATGTTTCCATGGATTCAATCTCAATTGGACTCATATGGAATTTATTTGAGTACTGAATTGCCACACCTTGTCCTCTACCACCCCTGGACTGATGACAGAAACTGAAGCCTCCAGGTGAAGCTCGTCGCAGGACATCATCTGCGCTGGACGGATCTAACCAGGTCTCTGTTGGGAGAAACACATCGAGCTCGTTCTGCATGATGAGCCGCTTGACTTTGTCCACTTTGTTATTCAAGGACTGAACATTGAGCAGCCCCATTCTCGCCCAGTGCTCCTCCTCTTCATCACAGCTGCTTTCATCTTGATTGGTTTCTGAAGGAATCTGATGGTTCCTGAGGGTCTGTATGTCAGCAATCATGTCTCTGTGGATAAAACAACACTGACATCAGCAGTGGTGATTTTGAAACTACTCATTTGAACAGTTATAATGGTGATAAAAGCAGTTTTATGTGATAATTAACATGAAGGAATAATGACTGAATAATAATAATAATAAAATCAGCTGAATTCCTAAGTGTTGTGGCCAAAGGGAGAAAACAAATTAACAGCAAAATATCAGCCCTCATTAATGTGGTTGCACATTTTGAAAGTGCCAGAATTTCATAAAAATCTGATCAGCAGCAACTGAAATACTTTGCACAGAAACAGAGAAAATAAATAGCCCCTTCTCTGTTTTCATATGGAGGAACAATAAGAGCTAAAAATCAGTTATTAAACAATAAGTGAAAACTTTAGGTAACATTTTCCATCGGACAAAATATCTTACATGAGTTGCATGAGTACCATATCAACTTCCTGGGAATCTTCTAACATCTCATCAGCTTTACTTCTCAGTGATTGGCTGGCTTCGGTCACATGAGATTTCCTGACTGAATCCTTGCAGTTGTCAATCGTCACAGGAAGTGGAAGCGTCAATCCACCAGCACCGCCTGGAACCTGTAAATTATCAGGAAAGGATTTGGGAAAGGCTCCGAGTTTGTAGATTTGCTGCTCGACTGACTGATCCTAAGTCCCAACCCCCTTATTCAAACCAGCCAATTGCAGCTCAGTAAACGTTTCCCTCGGACATATGATACATCTACAGCTAATTTAGCCTACCGTAGCCTTGGTGACGCTGGCAACTTCTGGGAGACGCGCTGTAAAAAGAAGAAGTGGGGTTGCTTTGACGGTGACATGTTCAGATTCAGCAGAGGACACTGAACATTTTCATATCTGACATGTTGGTTGACTGAAACAGTGGGAACGAACACAGAGAAAAAGAGGCTTTGTGCGCCTTGGACAGGGCGGAGCCATCTTTTCGAAGGTCATCATGTAAAAAGTCAAGGTCAAATTGCTATGACCCTCGCATGGTTCAAAGTAGAAAACGCCGGAAATATACATACACTATATTACCAAAAGTATTCGCTCACCTGCCTTTACTCATACTATGAACTGAAGTGCCATCCCATTCCTAACCCATAGAGTTCAATATGATGTCGGTCCACCTTTTGCAGCTATTACAGCTTCAACTCTTCTGGGAAGACTGTCCACAAGGTTGAGGAGAGTGTTTATAGGAATTTTTGACCATTCTTCCAAAAGCGCATTGGTGAGGTCACACACTGATGTTGGTCGAGAAGGCCTGGCTCTCAGTCTCCGCTCTAATTCATCCCAAAGGTGTTCTATCGGGTTCAGGTCAGGACTCTGTGCAGGCCAGTCAAGTTCATCCACACCAGACTCTGTCATCCATGTCTTTATGGACCTTGCTTTGTGCACTGGTGTACAGTCATGTTGGAAGAGGAAGGGGCCCGCTCCAAACTGTTCCCACAAGGTTGGGAGCATGGAATTGTCCAAAATGTTTTGGTATCCTGAAGCATTCAAAGTTCCTTTCACTGGAACTAAGGGGCCAAGCCCAGCTCCTGAAAAACAACCCCACACCATAATTCCTCCTCCACCAAATTTCACAGTCGGCACAATGCAGTCTGAAATGTACCGTTCTCCTGGCAACCTCCAAACCCAGACTCGTCCATCAGATTGCCAGATGGAAAAGCGTGATTCATCACTCCAGAGAACGCGTCTCCACTGCTCTAGAGGCCAGTGGCGGCGTGCTTTACACCATTGCATCCGACGCTTTGCATTGCACTTGGTGATGTGTGGCTTGGCTGCAGCTGCTCGGCCATGGAAACCCATTCCATGAAGCTCTCTGCGTACTGTACTTGGGCTAATCTGAAGGTCACATGAAGTTTGTAGCTCTGTAGCAATTGACTGTGCAGAAAGTCGGCGACCTCTTTGCACTATGCGCTTCAGCATCCGCTGACCCCTCTCCGTCACTTTACGTGGCCTACCACTTCGTGGCTGAGTTGCTGTTGTTCCCAAACGCTTCCATTTTGTTATAATAGAGCTGACAGTTGACTGTGGAATATTTAGGAGCGAGGAAATTTCACGACTGGATTTGTTGCACAGGTGGCATCCTATGACAGTTCCACGCTGGAATTCACTGAGCTCCTGAGAGCGGCCCATTCTTTCACAAATGTCTTGTTTCACAGTCTGCATGCCTGAGTGCTTGATTTTATACACCTGTGGCCAGGCCAAGTGATTAGGACACCTGATTCTGATCATTTGAATGGGTGAGCGAATACTTTTGGTAATATAGTGTATATAACATGTATGTTTGTTTAAAACTGCGGGGATAAACACGACGAGTAGCCTTTCACTGAATTTCACTTTTTCTGCGTGTGAGCACATAAATATCGTCCAACCTAGCAACAGTAACTAGGAAGGGGCGGGACTTAGGATCAGTCAGCTGAAGACAATGTGCACATGTCCCCCCTTGGACAGCACATCATGCTCAGACATTTATCTCGGTTTAAACCATGTTGTATGCATGACACGCTAAGTTGTATGCATGACACGCTAAGTTGTACAGGTATAAGCTGCCAGATGTACGCTGATGATACTGTCATCTATGCATCTGCTAAAACAGCTAGCAAAGCAGCTGACCACCTGACGCAAGCACTTGAGAAAGTCACTAACTGGCTTGAGTTGTCTCATTTAACCCTGAACGTCAAGAAAACTGTTTTTTTATGTGTATTTCTATCCGCAATAAGCCTGTGAACGATTTGTTTGAGGTGAAAATTAAAAATGAAATACTTACAGAGGTGAATGAGGTCAAATACTTGGGGATTATATTAGATAAAAACTTAAAATTTGATAAACAAGTACAGTACATCTGCAAGAAGGTTAAACCAAACCTCAACTGTTTTCGTTTTATCTGAAGAGACCTGTCATGCAAAGCAGCACAACTCTACATGCATGCTATGATTCTCTCCCATTTGTCATACTGTATCACGTCATGGTCACAAGCCTCTCAAGTCATTCTGAAACCCGTAGTAGCAATATATAAGCAAGCAATAAAAATTATGGACCAAAAACCAATGAGATGGCACCACTATGGCATCCTGAGAAAACACAACCTTCTTGCATTTGAAAACTTCATAATTTACATTAATACCAGACTGGTTTTTAAATATCTTCATAACTATGTATCACCCCTGTTTTCTGCACTGATAAAAAGACGTCAGAGCTCAAGCCAAATAAACACACGGGCCTCCTATAATGGTGACTGCATTGTTCCCAGGTGTACAACATCATTTGGACAGTCTGCCTTCTCAGTAAAAGGCGTTAACCTATGGAACACTCTACCCACTCACCTGAAACTGGAGACTGATGCTTTTAACAGAGGACTAAAAGCATGGTTAAAAGTAAAACAACAATGTTCACACATATAAATATGGACTTAGTCTATTATTGTTACTAATATTACTGTTGTGAACATGAATTGTGTTTGTTTTATCATTGTTGATCATATGCTCTGTGTTTTCAGAAAAGCCGCCTATGGACTGGTGTTGAAAATTAGCACGTGTGCTACAATCACCCAAGCAAAAGCATCTGGTCTGTCCACTGGGACAGTCTCAGTGTATTTGTGATGTCCATATCAAATAAAAACAAAATAAAAAATAATTAAAAAAAAAAATGCTTTTCATATCATCAGATGTAATTTCCTGTTTATCATGATTTAATTGTGATTCAGTCTGAAAAACTAAATTGTTACTATTGTTGGTGTTTTCATAACTGCAGAATCAGTTATCAGTCCAACCTTGGCGCCTCCTTTAAGTGAAGCTGTTGACGTCTCCCTGACGAGGTTCTCGGGTGATTTTGGCGGAAAAAATATTTTTTCCATCAAAAGTGTGAATCTATGAACTAGCTCCTTTATACGCACAGGATTCAGGAGCAGCATGTTAAGGTACTCTATAGAAGAGGCCTGTAGCTTTGACACATGGCCATTCGTCACTGGGCATGGTATTCCTGTTCGTCTTGCCACCGCTCCAAGAACCTGACTGATGTCGTTTCCTTCCTGCTCATCGGACTCAGAGCTCCTCGCTTCTTCTTCTTCCTCTTCCTCTTCCTTTAGCTGTAGGAACTTCTGCTTGATTTTTCCTTCAGTTTCACTTATGTTCTTTGCCATTTTCTCTGCATCTTTCAGTGTGTCACTTGATGTGAAGTCCTCAGCCAGCTTCAAGACAGGGTTGCCTGATGCAGCAGCCACCGCATATGTTGCTCCTGCCGCACCTAGAAGAGGAAGAGCAGCTCCTGCAGTTAAGAGAGTGACCAGGCCGCCCCATACCAAAGTTGCTTTACCAAGCTTGGACAATCTCTCAGCATCGGAATTGTATTTCTCCCAGAGAGACTCCAGCTCTTGAGCCAGTTCCCTCAGCTTCTCTGCACAGCGCTCGCTCTGGTGGATCCAGGAGAAAATCTCATCCACGAGTTCGTCTGCGATGGCCATGGTCTCCCAGTCCCTTGTGACCAGAGGAGAAAACTTCTGTCTGCTTGAGTCTGGATCAGGGGAGCCACGATGTCAACAGGAGGCTGGCAGATAAAAACAGGAATGACTGATTATGGACAGAAAAGGCTTTGAAATGTTACATTGCATTTTTTCAATAAAAAGACTTAGATGAAGACTGATGAGGATGAAGGCGACTGAGTCAGAAAAAGATTCAGAGGAAACCCTGTCCAGTTACAACTCCTAAAGACACACACACACACACACACACACACACACACACACTAAACTCACATTTTCACAAGTCACCACCACATTAGTGGATGTCCCATGAAGTAAGCCAGATTTAGTGAGGGTGACTCGCCACTTACAGTTTCACTTCAAATAAACTGGCATGCCTCTATCTTTTTAATAATATCCTACCTTCAACAGAGCATTTTTTATTCTGCAGTCTGTTTCTATGTCCATCTCCATCTATAGCTCGCTATCTCACTGTTAAGTACAGGCCTTACATTAACAACAGCCTTTACCTCAGTTAATACAGGTAGTTTTTTTAAGATTATTTTTTGGCATTTCTGTTTTATTTGACAATCACAGTACAGAGAGACAGCAAAGGCAGGGGAGAGAGAGGGGATGATATGCAGTAAATGGCCTGAGGTTGGATTTGAACCCAGGAATAGTTCAGGTAGGCAGCTCAGGGGATATGCAAAAAAAGCGATAAATAATTCAGCAACACTATGATATGAAACACCATTTAGTCATTGTCATGAACCAAGTGCAGACAAAAACAGGAGAGACCACACAAATAACTATGGTTTTAAATGAAATAAATTTAATTGAGCACAGTTAACCAATTACAAAGATGCAATGTAGATGAGTATCGGTGGTTTCAGTAGTGAAAGTGGTGGATGCATGTGTGAATATGTACTATATTCCAGAGGCCAATCAAAATAAATCTAACAGAAAATAACCCAACACAAAACAAAACTATCCTAGCAGGGAGGAGAGAGAGAGAGTACAGAGCAGAGTACATAATCAGAGCACTATGAGCAAAGATGCTCATTAGGTTTCATGGTGCGCTCTGGGGATTCTCCTCCAGCGCACTGGACTGATTATGGGGCTGAGACTCACTCAGAGTCACAACCGAAAGTGAAACCTGAGTCTCTGGATGACACGACAGAAATGATGATCAACCAACCGACTGAGATTGCAATCCTGCAGACATGATAGGAATCAGCTGAGGGACTGATCTCAAGTAAAACCAGCAAGGAGGAGTTTTGTGTTAAATAAAAGTTCTTGTGAAACTACAAATTACAGTAAGAAACCAACCAAACAAATGAAAGGATAAAATTAGACTGGTAAAATAACAGATAAATAATAACTAATAATAACTACAAGACAAATAAAAGGCCTGTGCGCACTGACATGCATGTTGCAGGGAAAAAAGATGGCCTATATATCAATCTGTAAATGCACATAGTGAGACAGTGAGTTGAATCATGAGAGAGAAAACGAACAAGGAACTTACCTGTTCTTCTGTGTCTGAGTGTTGTGCAGCCGAGGTCTGTGTGCAGAGGGGAAGCTGCTGCACTGGACTCCCAGAGACGATCTGGGTGGTTTTATATCTGCTCACCATGTGATTTCTTGTAAATGCTCTGTCTGCAGGAACTGGGGTTATGTTATCACCATGGTTCTCTGAGTGAAGAGACAGTCTCCCACCCACATACTGATGGGACAGAGAGCCTCAGCGCTGCATGGCATGATGATAAGACAGAGCTGCAGGGCTCAGCAACAGCTCTGCTAATACTAATGATAGTAATGATAATAATAATCTTTAGTTAGTTAAGAATCAAAAATACATATTGTTTTCAAAAAATGAGATTAAAATTAGAAAAGTGCTCCAGGCTTGCACGGGAAGAACACAGACATTTAAAAAGGGAACTTAAAGTTTATAACTGTTGTGGCTCCTCACATCCTGATCACTGTGTTGTAATGAGAAACTGCAGTCTGAGTGTGTGTGTGTGATGGAGCTGCAGGCATCGCCTCACTAAACAGGTGCACAGTTCCAATACGCACACTCCCAAATAAATGTATGCATCAGATTACGATGTGTTGTTGGTGTAGTTTCTTTTGATTGTGTTAATCTGCTAAAGATGGATCCTATTTAAGGGATTAATATGTTAGTTGGTTTATTTTCAGATGTTTTCTATTGTTATGTTGTAAACTCTGGTTCTGATCACTCTGTCTGAGGTGGTTCCTGAGATCAGCATCGTCATGGAGGCGCAGACATCAGAGGGCCTTGGGGTGGCAATGTCTGGGATTAGCCTGTTTAACTAAACTTCAGTCTGTCTGCCTATTGCTGCTACAGTTTATGAGACAGTGACTTCGGGGGAAATCGCTCTTTAACCACTGTTTGAGTTTTTAGCTATGACCCAAAAGCATACTCCATAGTTATTCTAACCAAGCTTTAAGAATGGTTTCAAAATGCAGTAAACTCCAGAATATCAGTCCACACTGAACCGGCTCAGGATTTTGAGTGTGTACTGTTAAGCCGAGGCTTTCGAACAAAACTGAACCCACAATGTGGAGTCGGTGATACAATCAAAAAGCACTTTAATCGAGGCCAGATGGCACAAAAATAGACAGAGACAATGGAGATCCACCGACGAGGCTGGGCGCGTCAGGCAGGGCAAGGAGAGGCAGGCAGGGCACGGAGGAGCAGACAGGGTCACGCATGGCAAACGATGAACTGGCAGAGAATGGAGGTCTGAACTGGGGTAATATGGGCCCAATCCCAATGTCCACCCTCACACACTCACTGACTTTGAGGCGCGCTCCCGCTAAGTCCGTGAGGTCTTAGGGTTGTCCCATTGACAAATCATGAAGTGTGTGAGGGATCTCTCCCGGACTTTTTGAGCCCTTAATGCACCCTTTCCATAAGTGGGCATCTCCGCAGACTTAGTGTAAGGGAATTACCCATAGTTCATTGCATTGTGACATATGACATGATTCCCCTGGGGAAACCAGCTGGCGGCCGCGATAAAAGTGAAGTGAAACGAGCAAATTTGTAAACAATCCAATCCAATCCAATCCACTTTATTTATAAAGCACAATTTTAACAGACACAAGGTTTTCCGAAGTGCTGCACAACAAGATAGAACACCACAAGATAACACAATAGAAGCTGAATAAAAAAGTAAAATACACAATAGGATAACACGATAAAATAAGATAAGATCAAATCAAATCAAATAAAATAATAATAATAATAAGAAAAGATAATATAAAATACTAAAATAAAATAAAATAATAATACAATTATAATTTAAATAGAATAAAATATGTAAAATGCAGTGCCCGCACAGCATAAAAAGAAAAAAACATGGAGGGTGCAATCAGCAGTGACGCTGCAAAAAAGAAAATGTTCTCATGTGAGTATAATAATATATATATGATGGCCTTCAGAAACTAAGGAAATAAGCAGATAGGCAATGCATAGGCTATTTGTTTTTTATCTCTTGGCAAACTCATCAATGCCTTTTGTGAGAGTAGATCATTTTTTTAATGCTGTTTTCACAACTCCTCTAAAATACCAAGCAAAAAACGTAAAATAAAAAGTCCCAAAGCTGCGATTGTGAGAAACATGATGCATCGCTGCTGACAACCAAACAAAGGGCTGTCCCATTCCTTTTTATAGTACTTCAGCCCCTTGCAGCCTCACGCACTCAGTCACTTTCCAGGTGCAGCTACGTAAGTCAGTGAGAGCTCAGGGCTCAGGGCTTAGAGAGGAGATTGAGATTCAGCCAGGGTCACGCATGGCAAACGACGAACTGGCGGAGAATGGAGGTCTGAACCGGGGTAATATACTGTAGCAGGGTGGAGATAATTGGAGATGCAGACCAGGTGCGTGAAGGGACAGGTGAGGGAGATGAGACCAATGAGCCTGCCACGCCCAGCCTACAAACAGGAAGACAGACTGACAAAACACAAGGGGAGGGGAAACCGAGGGAAAACAAACTGACAGGGACAGGATAGAGGCGGCTCCTAACATGTACACTGTTTTCCCACAATGCAGCGGTGGCAACAGTGCAGAGTGATATCCAACCCAAACGCTGGACTAAAATAGAAGGTGAGATTTTGCCCAGTTTTTTGGGGGGTCTTTTTTTCCGGCACAAGTATTTTTTGGTTTTCTTCAACTGTGATTTTGTTATTTGGTGAGAGTTGCAGTAGAGCTTTTTTTTTTTTTTTTTTTTTTTTTTTTTAAATCCCCTTATTTGTATTGATAGTGTTGTAAGGAATACACATTCATACTTTACACATTTGGATACCTATGTGTGTGTGTGTGTTCCCTACATGTATGACAAAAGTTTATTGCAAACTGCTGCTCTGCAGACAGTGTTTTTCATCTCTAGTCTGTGTGTTTGTGATATATTTTTTGTCAATACACACAAACCATCATTTGAATAAACACAAGTTCTTAAAAGAGTTTGAAAAGTTTCACAAGAATTGTTTGCTTTTGCAAGAGATGTACATATTTTACATTTTGCTAGTCTGGAGTGAGTTTTTATGGTAAGTGTGTAGAGGTGTGTGGGTGATGGTCTGGAAAACTGGTTAAAAACTGTAATAAAAGTCTTTGATTGAAAATATTCACCTTTTTGGAGTCTACAGATGTGACAGGAATTCACAGTCATTTATAGAGATCTGTTTTACCCAACAACAGTTTTGGAGTGAGGGGGAAAATGTGCAGAGTTTCATTTGTTAGTTATGATGAGTAAGTCTGACATGGAAGTGAAATGCTTTCATCGACTCACGTTTCCAGGCTGCACTGTTCAGGCTTACTTGTCAATATTTAAAGGAAATAACTGGCATGATAGTATCAATACAAAAATCAGAAAGATGGAGCCAAAACTACCAAAACCTATGTAATTATATTGTCATTTTATTGCAATGTCCAGCAATGCATGGATGAATAGTTAACAGTAGGAACAGTCATTTCTCCACTTTTAAAGGTCTTTACAATTTATACATCACAAACACAAAACAGTCAAATATTTAAAAAATATGGCAGGAGGTCAACGTTCATAAACGATCACAGTGATGACAGCAGATTCATGTCAGAGTCCAGATGAAGGGCCGCTTTAGTCCACCTCCTCGATGGTCGGGCCCTGAGAGCTGGATCGTGCCTGCTCTCGGCAGCCGCCTGCAGGTGCTCCTCCCTGATACAACTTGGTGATGATGGGGTTACACACTTTCTCCAGCTCTTTCTGCTGGTGCTGGAACTCCTCTTTATCAGCCAGCTGGTTGTTCTCCAGCCAGGCAATGGTCTGCTCACACTTCTCCACCACCTTCTTCTGCTCCTCCTCACTGATTTTGCTCTTCAAACTCTCATCCTGCACGCTGCTCTTCATGTTGAAGGCATACGACTCCAGGGAGTTCTTGGCAGCAATCTTCTCCCTCTGAAGATCGTCCTCAGCTTTATATTTGTCAGCGTCCTGCACCATCCTCTCGATCTCCTCTTTGCTGAGCCGGCCCTTATCATTGGTGATGGTGATCTTGTTCTCTTTGCCGGTGCTTTGGTCCACCGCAGACACGTTCAGGATGCCGTTGGCATCGATGTCAAAGGTGACCTGGATCTGAGGAACCCCTCTGGGAGCAGGGGGGATTCCTGACAGCTCAAACTTGCCCAGCAGGTTGTTGTCCTTGGTCATGGCTCGCTCCCCTTCGTAGACCTGGATGAGGACCCCAGGCTGGTTGTCAGAGTAAGTGCTGAAGGTCTGGGTCTGTTTTGTGGGGATGGTGGTGTTGCGTTGGATCAGGGACGTCATGACACCTCCAGCTGTCTCGATACCCAGGGACAGAGGTGCCACGTCCAGCAGCAGCATGTCCTGAATGCTGCCTGAGGTGTCGCCTGTGAGGATGGCGGCCTGGACGGCGGCACCATAAGCCACTGCCTCATCTGGGTTGATGCTCTTGTTCAGCTCCCTGCCGTTGAAGAAATCCTGCAGCAGTTTCTGGATTTTGGGGATTCGGGTGGAGCCACCGACAAGGACAATGTCATGGATCTTGGCCTTGTCCATTTTGGCATCACTCAGGGCTTTCTCTACAGGCTCTAATGTTCCCCGGAACAGGTCGGAGCACAGCTCCTCAAAGCAGGCCCTGGTGATGGAGGTGTAGAAGTCGATGCCCTCAAACAGAGAATCGATCTCAATGCTGGCCTGGGAGCTGGAGGAAAGGGTTCTCTTGGCCCTCTCACACGCAGTGCGCAGCCTCCTCAGGGCTCTCTTGTTTTGGCTGATGTCCTTCTTGTGTTTCCTCTTGAACTCCTCAACAAAGTGGCTGACCATGCGGTTGTCAAAGTCCTCTCCGCCCAGGTGTGTGTCTCCAGCTGTGGCTTTCACCTCAAAGATCCCGTCCTCAATGGTCAGGATGGACACGTCGAAGGTGCCCCCGCCCAGGTCGAAGATCAGGACGTTACGTTCTCCTGACTTGCCTTTGTCCAGACCATAGGCGATGGCAGCGGCTGTGGGCTCGTTGATAATCCTCATGACGTTCAGTCCTGCGATGACACCCGCATCCTTAGTGGCCTGACGCTGGGAGTCATTGAAGTAAGCTGGGACAGTGATGACTGCGTTGGACACCTTCTGGCCCAGGTAGGCCTCGGCAATCTCTTTCATCTTCACCAGGACCATGGAGGAAATCTCCTCAGGGTAGAAGCACTTGTCCTCCCCCTTGTATTCCACTTGAATTTTGGGCTTCCCTCCATCTGAAACCACCTTGAAGGGCCAGTGCTTCATGTCAGACTGCACCACCGCATCATCAAACTTTCTTCCGATCAGCCGCTTGGCGTCAAACACCGTGTTGCTGGGGTTCATGGCCACCTGGTTCTTGGCCGCATCACCGATCAGTCTCTCGGTGTCTGTGAAGGCCACATAGCTGGGAGTGGTCCTGTTGCCCTGCTCGTTGGCGTTGATTTCTACTTTTCCGTGCTGGAAAACCCCCACACAGGAGTAGGTGGTGCCCAGGTCAATGCCAATAGCTACACCTTTAGCTGCACTCATGTTGCTGGAGAGAGCTGCCTGTGAAGACATGGAACAACGTTTTAGCATCATATTATATTACCAAGTTACAGCATATCAGCACCGACTCACGCTACATTTCACAGTCTACATTATTATTATTTCACACTATTGATTTATGATTGATTATCGATTAACTTAACAAAACAAGCCAGAACCCCACACTTTTAATTTTTATGCACATGACTTCTTGGAGGGAAAAAAGCTCATCCAAATGATTTGCTCAAACTGTGAACACTATTACGTCTCTTTGACGCTTAATTTGACCCCATAAACATGCTCAAAAACTCACCAAATTCGGCACGCACATCAGGTCCAGCGAAAAATTCAATAAAATCAAAAATCGGAACCCCCCGGTGCAAAAATGGGCTCAGTAGCGCCACCTAGGGACGCAAAGGCAGCCGATGCGGCCCACAGGAATGTGATAGAAAGACCAAACCAGCGCCGAAACGTAGATCTCATCGAGCCCGACATTTTTCGTGCTCGTGCCCCCGTCCTAAAACCAACAGGAAGTCCGCAATTTGCATTTGAAAGTCACGTTTTCGCCCAAATTTGCGCTTTGTAGAAAATGTATCTCCTCCCAGGGCGTTAATTTTATTGGCTTGAACAGCTAATATATGACAGAGGACACAGTGCTTAACAAAAGAACATTTTGAACAGTTTGGATTTCAGAAGCCCTCAAAGTCAGAGTGTCCACAACCAGCGCCTCCACTTTTTCCCATGGACCCTGGTGGGAATAATGCAGAATGCTAGGGGCTAATTAGGCCCCTGGGGCCTCATGTATAAAGCGTGCGTACGCACAAAAACGTGGCGTACGCCCTTTTCCACGGCAAGGTTCAGATGTATAAAAAGTGAAATGAGCGTGGAAATGTGCGGTGCCTCACGCCAACTTCATAGCTGGCGTACGCACGTTTCTACAGCTATTGTTCCTTTGGCGACACTTAGAGGTGATGCTGGGAAACTGTTGATAATATGAAAACAATTCGTCCCAGACACATGAACAATTAAAACTGATGAACAATTAATACGCCCGCATGTCAAAGTGATGGAAATACCGGTGCCGTGGCCTGGTTCAACGCACGATTCATACATTCTGAGGGAGCAGACTACAAACTGGCACTGTGCGCGATAGGTGGCTTCTTGGTGAGTAAATAATTTATTCGTTTAATTGTCCTAATATTAAGCCCCCTCATGCACATTGAGCATGTGCGCCCCCAAATATGATCGTGTCTTCACAACATCAGTACCAGTCTGTGGTTCAAGTTAGTGACTTGCTGTTTTTTGCTGGTTAAACTACAGCTTGATTGTCTCTGTGTGTAAAGTACTCATGTCAACAAAGCCGTGCGTCGGACGCCCCGGTGGCTCACCGGCCAAGAGCGCGTACCGTGCACCAAGGCTCAGTCCCGATCGCAGCGACCGGGGTTGGAATCTGGCCTCAGCTCCTTTGCTGCATGTCGTCCCCTGTTTATCTCTATTGTGACTACCAAATAAAGCAGAACTGCTAAAAAATAATATTAATAAACCTGTGCGTAAAGTGTGAAATGTCTTAATCATCCTCACCTTTTCCCCGGCGCACTTCTGCATTCATTTACAACTAGATCCGTGTAAGTGGTGTATAAAATTAACAAGCAATTAATGAATTCACATCTTACCCGGGAGGCCATTCGGCCCGGCAACATTTGATTTCAACCATTTAAAAGAGGCAAGGACACAGAATTCACGTATTCACCAATGCATTTAATTCAGCGTGTGTGCGCCTTTCCGACCCCACAGCACCGACAGCCCCACACACTCTCCCGCTCACTCCTCTTGCTTTTCGTGTTGGACAGCGTGCCAAACAGGACATCTTTGCGCGCCTACACTTCAGTGAGGAACGTCTCTAATTCACATTCCGTGAAATTTCTCTTTCTTCGGTCTTATTCATGTCAAGGGTTGTAGTTTTCTGATCATACAGAAAGGGCAATCTCAGGTGCCGGGCTCATTTAAATATGATTTGCATATTTAAATGGCGGCGTGGAAAGGGAGGGGTCAGGTACGCCAACATGTGCGCTCAATTCCACGTTGATCGGGATGTTCAAAGGAAATGTGCTTGGATTCATGTGTACGCACAGATTTATACATCTGGATTTTTTTGGGCGTACGCCGTTTTCTGGATTTGAGCGTACGCCATTTTCTAGTAGGAAATCCACGCAAGTCTTTATACATGAGGCCCCCGGTGACTAAAGTAAAAGTCTGACAGCTTTCAAACCTATGCCGATGGAAAGAGGACCAAAATTCCTACAAAACTTTATATCATGGTGTGGATTGGAAAAAGTTTGTGGCCACGGTGAAGAGTTGTTTAACAGATGGGACTCTGGTCTGCTCTGCTCTGCACTCTGCCTTCTCTACTGACACACACTAGCTGCTGTCACATCCCCCAATGCACATACCCCTTAAATGGAGTGACAGGTCATGTCAAGCACACACTAGGACATGCTAAGGGCGCCATCTGCTGGAGGAGCACCGCTAGCAACAGGGCCAGAACTTTGTGTGTGTGTGTGTGTGTGTGTGTACCTGTACGTGCGTGTGTGTGTGTGTGCGTGTGTGTGTATGTGAGTGTGTGTGTGTGTGTGTGTGTGTGTGTGTGTGTGTGTGTGTGTGTGTGTGTGTGTGTGTGTGTGTGTGAGTGTGTGTGTCTGTGTGTGTGTGTGTGTGTGATTGAGTGAATGGCACCGTGAATGGACCGTTCCTGACGGGCACGAGTGGGACGCGGGGCACGGGTGCTAGGGCCCGTTCAACGCTGCTTGCAGCTTTAATTTCTTTTATTATTATTGTTATTATTTTATTATTTAGATAGACAAACAAACAAGCGTGTGTGTGTGTGTGTGTGTGTGTTTCTCTGTTTTTATTTTGTACATTAGAGGCTCAAAAACATGGTAACAACACGACAACAAATTGTAGGCTACAACATCAGTGTAATTTAATAACACTACATGTGTACATATATATATATATATATATATATATATAACTACAGACGTTATTAAATAGATCCATGATGATTAACGTGTTAAAATCTCCTGACTGAATGAGATTAAAGTGTTTCCATGCGTCGATAGATACATGATCAATTAATGAGCTTGAACGTAAACTGTTTAGTAATTTCATCAAGGTTATCATTTGGTGAGCGTGTTTACTTGTAGGTCATAATATTAATAATAATTCTTATTTATAGAATGAATGGAAAATGAATGAATGAATAATGATCTCCTATAAAACAAACAGAATGCTGTTAAAAGAACAAACTCGATGATACTAATACAAGCACGATTTAAATTTATAGTGACAATAAGATAAATACAAACAATAAAATCAATTTCCAATATCGCAAAACATCAATATCAACAGAAAATATAAAAGTGCCGTGACTATGGAAAGCGGAATCATAGTAATGTGTGTACGCTTAACAAAACCGCTATCAAAAAACATGGTTTGTAGGATGACAATTGTTTGTAGAATTAAAAGAAAGAAAGAAAGAAAAAAAGATATGTGCAGTTTTTTGCAAAAATGGCAAGCCTGTCTGCTCTGTATTTGTTGCATTTCTCTCCTTTGCTTTATATAATTCTACATTACGTGTAATTTTCATGAGTCAACATGCCAACAATTTCCCATTGATTGGTTGACTAAAAATGGATTGATTTTAATTAATAAATCAGAAAGTAAAGTCGGGTCATATTCTGTTTAGTGAGTGCTGCCCCCAGTGGCCAACAGACTGTACTGCGCTCTCTGTCTCTGCAGACTTTGCTGCAGCACAGTCAGGGTTTGCTTTGTTTGCCATGCAATACATACAAATATCAATAAACTTGTCTAATTTTGGCCACCAAATTTGAGTCATTAAAACTGAAACTCGTCATTTCTTAGAAAAGCTTCCTTTTTGCGACAACAACATTATTTCCATATTTGTCAGGTGTTCAGTTTGTAAAGGTAACGCTATATAAAACTTCCCAAAGGTCATCTGGTCCCTGTTCTTTATTCTTTTTGCATCTTTTCTTTTTCCCATCTGGCCTTGCACTGAAATACACAGTGTAGTGATCGGATATATCATCATTTCGGACAAAGAGGGAGGAAATTTGGACATTCCTGGTAATGACCAGATCCAAAATGTGGCCACGCTTGTGGGTCGGCTGGCGTATACGTTGATAAAGACCATGTTTCGACAATAAAAAACGGAAATCCTTCTCAGGGGATCTCCTTTTATAGATCAGCAAGCATAGCCACTCCCATTCATCACGCAACTTATTGTAAACTTTATCAACATGAATATTGAAATCACCAGTCAGGAGGACATTTTTATCATTCGAAATGTCATCCAAGAGCTTTTCAAACTCCCTCAGGAACTTGTCAAAGTGTTCCCGCTTTTGTTTTGGCGGGCGATACACGTTGACCAGCAGGATCGGTGCATCCCACTTATCATGCCGCAGATCCAAGGCAACACATTCAAATGTTTCCATGGATTCAATGTTAATTTTCCTCCCCTGGAATTTAGTTGAGTACTGAATTGCCACACCTTGTCCTCTACCACCCCTGGACTGATGACAGAAGCTAAAGCCCCCAGGTGAAGCTTGTCGCAGGACGATGTCTGCACTGGACGGATCTAACCAGGTCTCTGTTGGGAGAAACACATCGAGCTTGTTCTGCACGATGAGCTCTCTGACTTTGTCCACTTTGTTATTCAAGGACTGAACGTTGAGCAGCCCCATTCTCGCCCAGCGCTCCTCCTCTTCATCACAGCTGCTTTCATCTTGATCGGTTTCTGAAGGAATCTGATGGTTCCTGAGGATCTGTGATTGTATGCCAGCAAGCTTGTCTCTGTGAATAACAATCATGAAGAGGAGGGTTCAAACAACACCGACATCAACAGTGGTGATTTTGAAACTACTCATTTGAACAGTTATAATGGTGATAAAAATAGTTTTATGTGATAATTAACATGAAGGAATAATGATGAATAATAAACATAAAATCAGCTGAATTCCTAAATGTTGTGGCCAAAGGGAGAAAACAAATTAACAGCAAAATATCAGCCCTCATTAATGTGGTTGCACATTTTGAAAGTGCCATAATTTCATAAAAATCTGATCAGCAGCAGATACTTTGCACAGAAACAGAGAAATGTTTTCTGCCCATTTTCAACAGGTGCAATTTTGAAAAAAAAAAAAAAAAAAAAAAAAAAAAGCCCCTTCTCTATTTTCATATGGAGGAACAATAAGAGTTAAACATCAGTTATTACACACTAAGTGAAAACTTAAGGTAACATTTTCCATTGGACAAAATATCTTACTTGAGTCCTTTGAGTATCGTCTCAACTTCCTGGGAAATTTCTATCATCTCATCAGCTTTACTTCTCAGTGATTGGCTGGCTTCGGTCACATGATATTTCCTGACTGAATCCTTGCAGTTGTCAATCGTCACAGGAAGTGGAACCTGGAAATGATCGGGAAAGGATTTGGGAAAGGCTCCAAGTTTGTAGATTTGTACAGCGGGCTGCTCGACTGACTGATCCCAAGTCCCGCCCACCTAATTCAAACCAGCCAATTGCAGCGCAGTAAACAATACATACATACATACAATACATCTACAGCTAATTTAGCCTACTGTAGCCTTGGTGACACCAGTGACTTCTGGGAGACGTGGTGTGAAAAGAAGAAGTGCAGTTGTTTTGACGGTGACGTGTTCAGATTTAACATTTTCATATCTGACATGTTGGTTGACTGAAATGGTGGGAACGAACACAGAGAGAAAGAGGCTTTGTGCACCTTGGACAGGGCAGAGCCACCTTTTTGAAAGTCATCATGTAAAAAGTCAAGGTCAAATTGCTACGACCCTGGCATGGTTCAAAGTAGAAAACACCGGAAATATACATATATATATAACATGTATATTTGTTTAAAACTGCGGGAATAAACACGACGAGTAGCCTGTCACCGAATTTCACTTTCTCTGCGTGTGAGCACACAAACATCGTCCAACCTAGCAACAGTAACTAGGAGGGGGCGGGACTTAGGATCGGTCAGCTGAAGACAATGTGCATATGTCCCCCCTTGGACAGCACATCATGCTCAGACATTTATCTCGGTTTAAACCATGTTGTCTGCATGACATGCATTTCAAATCATCGGATGTAATTTTCCTGTTTATCACGATTTAATTGTGATTCGGTCTGAAAAACTAAATTGTTACTATTGTTGGTGTTTTCATAACTGCAGAATCAGTTATCAGACCAACCTCGGCGCCTCCTTTAAGTGAAGCTGCTGACGTCTCCCTGACGAGGTTCTCGGATGATTTTGGTGGAAAAAATATTTTTTCCATAAAAAGTGTGAATCTATGAACTAGCTCCTTTATATGCACAGGATTCAGGAGTTGCATGTTAAGGTACTCTATAGAAGAGGCCTGTAGCTTTGACACATGGCCATTCGTCACCGGGCACGGTATTCCTGTTCGTCTTGCCACCGCTCCAAGAACCTGACTGATGTCGTTTCCTTCCTACTCATCGGACTCAGAGCTCCAGGCCTCTTCCTCTTCCTTTAGCTGTAGGAACATCTGCTTGATTTTTCCTTCAGTTTCACTTATGGTCTTTGCCATTTTCTCTGCATCTTTCAGTGTGTCACTTGATGTGAAGTCCTCAGCCAGCTTCAAGACAGCGTTGCCTGATGCAGCAGCCACCGCATATGTTGCTCCTGCCGCACCTAGAAGAGGAAGAGCAGCTCCTGCAGTTAAGACAGTGGCCATGCCGGCCCATAACAAACTTGCTTTACCAAACTCAGACAATCTCTTAATATGGGAATATTTCTCCCTGAGAGACTCCAGCTCTTGGGCCAGTTCCCTCAGCTTCTCTGCACAGCGCTTGCTCTGCTGGATCCAGGAGAAAATCTCATCCACGAGTTCGTCTGCGATGGCCATGGTCTCCCAGTCCCTTGTGACCAGAGGAGAAAACTTCTGTCTGCTTGAGTCTGGATCAGAGGAGCCACGATGTCAACAGGAGGCTGGCAGATAAAAACAGGAATTACTGATTATGGACAGAAAAGGCTTTGAAATGTTATACTGAATTTTTTCAATTACAAGACTTAGATGAAGACTGATGAAGATGATGGAGACTGAGTCAGAAAAAGATTCAGAGGAAACCCTGTCCAGTTACAACCCCTAAAGACACACACACACACACACACACACACACACACACACACACACACACACACACACACACACACACACACACTAAACTCACATTTTCACAAGTCACCACCACATTAGTGGATGTCCCATGAAGTGAGCCAGATTTAGTGAGGGTGACTCGCCAATTACAGTTTCACTTCAAACAAACTGGCATGTCTCTATCTTTTTAATAATATCCTACCTTCAACAGAGCATTTTTTATTCTGCCATCTCCATCTATATCTCGCTATCTCACTGTTAAGTACAAGCCTTACATTAACAATAGCCTTTAGCTCAGTTAATATAGGTAGTTTTTTAAGATTATTTTTTGGCATTTCTGTTTTATTTGACAGTCACAGTACAGAGAGAGAGCAAAGGCAGGGGAGAGAGAGGGGATGACATGCAGTAAATGGCCTGAGGTTGGATTTGAACCCAGGAATGGTTCAGGTAGGCAGCTCAGGCGATATGCAAAAAAAGCGATAAATAATTCAGCAACACTATGATATGAAACACCATTTAGTCATTGTCATGAACCGGCTCAGAGTCCAGACAAAAACAGGGGAGACCACACAGATAACTATGGTTTTAAATGAAATAAATTTAATTGAGCACAGTTAACCACTTACAAATATGCAATGTATATGAGTATCAGTGGTTTCAGTAGTGAAAGTGGTGGATGCATGTGTGAACATGTACTATATTCCAGAGGCCAATCAAGATAAATCCAACAGAAAATAACCCAATACAAAACAAAACTATCCTCGCAGGGAGGAGAGAGATAGTACAGAGCAGAGTACATAATCAGAGCATTGTGAGCAAAGATGCTCATTAGGTTTCACGGTGCACTCTGGGGATTCTCCTCCAGCACACTGGACTGATTATGGGGCTGAGACTCACTCAGAGTCACAACCGAAAGTGAAACCTAAGTCTCTGGATGACACGACAGAAATGATGATCAACCGACCGACTGAGATTGCAATCCTGCAGACATGATAGGAATCAGCTGAGAGACTGATGGGACTGAGGGACTCATCCAAATGATTTGCTCAAACTGTAAACGCTACTGCTATGAATATTTTTCATAGCCTATCATCTGTTAAAAAATAAGAACTACTTGACTGCCAACCGTAAACTGTCCTAGTAATAATCTTACAGTTTGGCAGCATTTCTTTCATATAAGTAAAAGCGAATCAGTACTTACTATTTGTTGTTATATGTGCCTGTCCGATAAAGGAAGCAGACGCGTTTTCTTCTTCTCCTCTTGATCCTCTGCTGAGGTCTGACCTGCTGCAGTTTCTTTCTCTGTTCCCGGCGGAGCTCTTATAAACGATTGTCAATCATTTCTAGTTGTTTCCAGGCGTTTCACACATTATTGTCAAGTTTACCTGAATAAAATTAACCACTTCCGTCCGTCGCTTGTAAAATAAGATTCTATCGATAAACCTACACTGTAATCAGGTAGGCGTGTCTTCGCTGGTTTTATTTTGAAGGTAAATAATTTACACTTCCTTTTTTGTTAGTATAACCAGAGAATCTCTAATATGTCGTAGATGGGCTCTGGTATAACTCTATTTACTTTACTCAGCTGATTCACACATTTCTGACCAATGAGCGATGACGGCCGGGAGACGTCATCCCACGTCCCAGCCTAAGAGCGAAGCTGAGAAACTTCCAGAAAGAAAACTGAAGTCTCTGTTGTTGATTTTTTTTTTCTTTTTTCAAATTTATTATTTAATTATCTAGACCGAAGAGTACAGAAAGTCTCTACTTGTGAGTTGATGTTTTTTTTTTTTTTTTTTTTTTTTTATTCAAAATTATTTTTTGTTATCTAAACAGAGGACTAAAGATTAAAGTTCTTAATTGATTCTTAACTGATTGATTTTGATTAAAAAAAAAAAAACATTATTTAATTTTTCAGGTAAAAAACTACATAAAGACTTTATTGGTGATTTTATTTAATTGAAGGTTTTATTATTATTTATTATTATCCATCACTCAGCACCTTAACTGTTTATTTATTTTTTATTTATTATTTATTATCTGTATATTACAGCCTAAGTTAATATACACTCACACTGTTTTTCAGACTGGAGGGGAAGTGGATTCCTTAAGAGGCTGAATCAAGGCGGTTAGTTCCTTGTCCCAGTCCCGGGCGTTAAAGGTTCTGCCACTTGGTTCTTAGTCTCCTGGTTTCATACTAACTCTCCTTATCTATACAATCTATACAATCATGCATATACTTCAGCGCCATCTGTATATTGTCATGCTCATTCCATATGTATATTTTCACATCTCGTATCTCCTTTCCTTAGGTTAGCCCTTATTGTATTTTTTGAGTCTTTAGTCTTTATAGTCTCTATTGTATATTTTTAGCCTTTATTCTTTTTTTAGTTAACTTTATTGTATGTTTCTACTGTTGCTGCTGGAACACCAGAATTTCCCTGGTTGGGATCAATAAAGTATATCTATCTATCTATCTATCTATCTATTATTTTATTTTATAATTTCATTAATGTTTCATGATCTAGACAGCTGTTGTGTGTCTCTGCAGCAAAAACTTTTCCCAGGTTTGACCTGAAGGATTTCACCGCCAGCTTCTGTTCCCGCTTGGTGCAACAAAACAGTTCGACAGTTTGGAGGTTTGAATTTTGAATTTTGCCATAAAAACACAATGAAAGTCATAAATATTCATTGTCTTCATCCCAGAAGAGCAGGTGGTTCTCACACTGCTCTGTAATAAACTTTTGATATTATATTTTTATGGCTGATGCCGGTGGTTTTGTTTGCTGCCCAGCTTCATGTTCTCAGGATGTGTTTTGGTCACTAATCATCATCATCATCAACAACAACAACAACGATAAGAGGAATTTTATTTTATAATGAACGTTTTAAAAACCAAATGCAGTGTTTACAAAATGCTTCACAGAATATCAGATGACAGAAAAGAGCTGCATCACAAAACAAACAGATACACTGACATCAAATAATCAGCCATAATAATAAATAAACGGTAAAACAAATAAAGAAACAAACAGGCGATCACTTATCAATAAAAAATAAATAAATAAATAAATAAAATAAAGACTTCTCCGAGTAAAGTTTTCTTACTGGATTTCTCTGATTTTCTCCCCAAACGTCGAGATTTTTCCTGAAAGCAGGACCGGAAGCCCAAGTTGCGCTCCTGCTGCTGATTGGTCAATAATCTGTGAACCTGCTGCAGCAAGTTCTCAGAGTTACTATGGATTACAACAGGAGGTTCAATACGGTTACCCTCAAATTAAAAGCACTACTGACACTGAAAGTGGCATGCAGAGTTCTTTTGTCTGACGTAATTTTATTTTGAAAGTCAAACACGGAAAATACTCGTTGAATTGATTATGACTTGACGCTGTGTTTCTAGAAGCGGCCAGAAAGTGTCGGCAGATCCGGTATAAACAGCAGCAGGTCTGAGAGCAGAGACAGAAAGCAGAGGATCAAGAGGAGGAGAACAGCATCCGACACACCGAATAACGAACAGAACAACAAACAGTGAGTACACACTTCATGTTGACAGGACAGAAATTCTGCCGTCTTTTGTCTGCATTAGTGAGACAGTATGATGGACAGTCAGTTAACATAGTGCTCATTATTTTAATATTTGGCAAAAAATAAATTAATTAATTTAAAAGAAAAACAACATAGCAGCAGCAATAGTAATGTAAAAGTATGATTTTGTTATGTTTTGTTTTATTGTACCTTGTTTTAGAAAATTAATCAATGTTTGAATTACACCAACAGTGTGAAATAATAATGTAGACCTTGAGATGTAGTGTGAGTAGGTGTTGATATGCTGTAACTTGGTAATATAATATGATGCTAAAATGTTGTTCCACACCTTCACAGGCAGCTCTCTCCAGCAAGATGAGTGCAGCTAAAGGTGTAGCTATTGGCATTGACCTGGGCACCACCTACTCCTGTGTGGGGGTTTTCCAGCATGGAAAAGTAGAAATCATCGCCAACGAGCAGGGCAACAGGACCACTCCCAGCTATGTGGCCTTCACAGACACCGAGAGACTGATCGGTGATGCGGCCAAGAACCAGGTGGCCATGAACCCCAGCAACACAGTGTTTGACGCCAAGCGGCTGATCGGAAGAAAGTTTGATGATGCGGTGGTGCAGTCAGACATGAAGCACTGGCCCTTCAAGGTGGTTTCAGATGGAGGGAAGCCCAAAGTTCAAGTGGAATACAAGGGGGAGGACAAGTGCTTCTACCCTGAGGAGATTTCCTCCATGGTCCTGGTGAAGATGAAAGAGATTGCCGAGGCCTACCTGGGCCAGAAGGTGTCCAACGCAGTCATCACAGTCCCAGCTTACTTCAATGACTCCCAGCGTCAGGCCACTAAGGATGCGGGCGTCATCGCAGGACTGAACGTCATGAGGATTATCAACGAGCCCACAGCCGCTGCCATCGCCTACGGTCTGGACAAAGGCAAGTCAGGAGAACGTAACGTCCTGATCTTCGACCTGGGCGGGGGCACCTTCGACGTGTCCATCCTGACGATTGAGGACGGGATCTTTGAGGTGAAAGCCACAGCTGGAGACACCCACCTGGGCGGAGAGGACTTTGACAACCGCATGGTCAGCCACTTTGTTGAGGAGTTCAAGAGGAAACACAAGAAAGACATCAGCCAAAACAAGAGAGCCCTGAGGAGGCTGCGCACTGCCTGTGAGAGGGCCAAGAGGAACCTTTCCTCCAGCTCCCAGGCCAGCATTGAGATCGATTCTCTGTTTGAGGGCATCGACTTCTACACCTCTGTCACCAGGGCTCGCTTTGAGGAACTGTGCTCTGACCTGTTCAGGGGAACATTAGAGCCTGTGGAGAAAGCCCTGAGGGACGCCAAAATGGACAAGGCCAAGATCCATGACATTGTCCTGGTCGGAGGCTCCACCCGAATCCCCAAAATCCAGAAACTGTTGCAGGATTTCTTCAATGGCAGGGAGCTGAACAAGAGCATCAACCCAGATGAGGCGGTGGCTTACGGAGCCGCCGTCCAGGCCGCCATCCTCACAGGTGACACCTCGGGCAACGTTCAGGACCTGCTGCTGCTGGACGTGGCACCTCTGTCCCTGGGTATCGAGACAGCTGGAGGTGTCATGACGTCTCTGATCAAACGCAACACCACCATCCCCACAAAACAGACCCAGACCTTCAGCACTTACTCTGACAACCAGCCTGGGGTCCTCATCCAGGTCTATGAAGGGGAGCGAGCCATGACCAAAGACAACAACCTGCTGGGCAAGTTTGAGCTGTCAGGAATCCCCCCTGCTCCCAGAGGGGTTCCTCAGATCCAGGTCACCTTTGACATCGACGCCAACGGCATCCTGAACGTATCTGCGGTGGACCAAAGCACGGGCAAAGAGAACAAGATCACCATCACCAACGATAAGGGCCGGCTCAGCAAAGAGGAGATCGAGAGGATGGTGCAGGACGCTGACAAATATACAGCTGAAGACGATCTTCAGAGGGAGAAGATTGCTGCCAAGAACTCCCTGGAGTCGTACGCCTTCAACATGAAGAGCAGCGTGCAGGACGAGAGTCTGAAGGGCAAAATCAGTGAGGAGGAGCAGAAGAAGGTGGTGGAGAAGTGTGAGCAGACCATCGCCTGGCTGGAGAACAACCAGCTGGCTGATAAAGAGGAGTTCCAGCACCAGCAGAAAGAGCTGGAGAAAGTGTGTAACCCCATCATCACCAAGTTGTATCAGGGAGGAGCACCTGCAGGTGGCTGCAGAGAGCAGGCACGATGCAGCTCTCAGGGCCCGACCATCGAGGAGGTGGACTAAAGCGGCCCTTCATCTGGACTCTGACATGAATCTGCTGTCATCACTGTGATCATTTATGAACGTTGACCTCCTGCCACATTTTTCTAAATATTTGACTGTTTTGTGTTTGTGATGTATAAATTGTAAAGACCTTTAAAAGTGGAGAAATGACTGTTCCTACTGTTAATTATTCATCCATGCATTGCTGGACATTGCAATAAAATGACAGTATAATTACATAGGTTTTGGTAGTTTTGGTTTCTTTCTGATTTTTGTATTTATACCCACTCAAACAGCAAAGATGAGCCACACTGTTTCATGTCATTTAGTGTTCGGGTTCATTAGTTTGACAGTGTGGAAATATGTACATTTTATTTGGAGTTATAGTTCTCTCTTTTTCACACATCTGCGAAATTAGTTCAACAAAGAACCGTCTTACTCAGGGAAAAGGAGTTTCACTTTTGAAGTTCCTAAAATCATGGAATATGTTCAGGTTACTGTTAGTGGAGATCCCAAAATAAAGAATTCCTTAGAGCTCAGAGGGAGTTGGCACTGTGGCATTCTGGGAACAAACGGTGCAGGATGATCCCAAAGAGCCGCAGTAAGAGCAGTGCAGCCTGGAAACGTGAGGCGACGATGGACTTTTCATTTCCATGTCAGACTTACTCATCATAACTAACAAATGAAACTCTGCACATTTCCCTCCTCACTCCAAAATTGTTGTTGGGTAAAACAAATCTCTATAAATGACTGTGAATTCCTGTCACATCTGTAGACTCCAAAAAGGTGAATATTTCCAATCAAAGACTTTTATTACAGTTTCTAACCACTTTTACAGACCATCACGCATGCTGTGTTCCTCACCGGAGGAAAGAACGATCACACTACCGTCTCTCAGCTGGGCCTGATGTAAAATCAGTATACTATAGACTATTTTTGCAAAACTCTACACACTTACCATAAAAGCTCACACCAGACTAGCAAAATGTAAAATATGTACATCTCTTGCAAAAGCAAACAATTCTTGTGAAACTTTTCAAACTCTTTTAAGAACTTGTGTTTATTCAAATGATGGTTTGTTTGTATTAATGAAAACACATATCACAAACACACACAGTAGAGATGAAAAACACTTGTGGCTTTTTCTTTTTCTGTCAGTTTGCAATATAGTTTTGTCATACATGTAGCAAACACACACACACACACACACACACACACACACACACGCACACACACACACATATCCACGTATCCAAATGTGTAAAGTATGAATGTGTATTCCTAACATAACACTATGAGTACAAATAAGGGGATTTTTTTTTTTTTTTTTTTTTTTTTTTAAAAGCTCTACTGTAACTCTCCCCAAAAGACAAAATCACAGTTGACTAAAACAAAACAAAACAAAAAAAACACTTGTTCTGGAAAAAAGATCCCCCCAAAAACTGGGCAAAAACTCACCTTCTATTTTAGTCCGGCCATAAGACTTCATCTTACTTCTTCACCTCCTCTTCCTCCTCCTCATCCTCGATGGGCTTGGGTTGGATGTCTGCACTCTGCCACTGTTGCCACTGCTGCATTGTGGGAAAACAATGTGCACACTCACAATCCTGAGCCGGTTCAGTGTGGACTGACATGCCGGAGTTTACTGCATTTTGAAACCAGTTCATTCTTAAAGCTTGGTTAGAATAACTATGGAGTATGCTTTTGGGTCATAATTAAAAACTCAACCATTGGTTAAAGGGCGACTCCCCTGAATTCACTGTCTCATAAACTGCAGCAGGAACAGGCAGGCAGACTGAAGTTTAGTTAAACAGGCTAATGCTCAGGAACCACCTCAGAGAGACAGAGTGATCAGAACCAGAGTTGACAACATAACAATAGAAAACATCTGATAATAAACCAACTAACATATTAATCCCTTAAATAGGATCCATCTTTAGCAGATTAACACAATCAGAAGAAACTACACCAACAACACATCGTAATCTGATACATACATTTATTTGGGAGTGTGTGTATTGGAACTGTGCACCTGTTTAGTGAGGCGATGCCTGCAGCTCCATCACACACACACACTCAGACTGCAGTTTCTCATTACAACACAGTGATCAGGATGTGAGGAGCCACAGTTATAAACTTTAAGTTCCCTTTTTAAATGTCTGTGTTCTTCCCGTGCCAGCCTGGAGCGCTTTTCTAATTTTAATCTCATTTTTTTTAAAACAATATGTATTTTTGATTCCTAACTGTTTGTGCAAGGTAAAGATTATTATTATCATTACTATCATTAGTATTAGCAGAGCTGTTGCTGAACCCTGCAGCTCTGTCTTATCATCGTGCCATGCAGCGCTGAGGCTCTCTGTCCCATCAGGATGAGGGGTGGGAGACTCTCTGTCTCTTCACTCAGAGAACCATGGTGGTAACATAACCCCAGTTCCTGCAGACAGAGCATTTACTAGAAATCACATGGTGAGAAGATATAAAACCACCCAGATCATCACTGGGGGTCCAGTGCAGCAGCTTCCCCTCTGCACACAGACCTCGGCTGCACAACACTCAGACACAGAAGAACAGGTAAGTTCCTTGTTCGTTTTCTCTCTCATGATTCAACTCACTGTCTCACTATGTGCATTTGCAGATTGATATATCGTCCATCTTTTTTCAACAGGTTGTCAACATTCCAATTTTATCCTTTCAGTTGTTTTAATAGCTTTTTAAAATCTTGTTGTGAGGCACATTGCATTGCATGCACTCGTATGAAATGTGCTATGTATGTATGTATATATATATATATTATGGTCTGTAATTGGTAAAGCATGTTTGCTAGGGGCCGGCGTGGCCACTGTCTGCACTGCAGGAGCTGCTCTTCCTCTTCTAGGTGCAGCAGGAGCAACATATGTGGTGGCCGCTGCATCAGGCAACCCTGTCTTGAAGCTGGCTGAGGACTTCACATCAAGTGACCCAATGAAAGATGCAGAGAAAATGGCAAAGAACATAAGTGAAACTGAAGGAAAAATCAAGCAGCTGTTCCTACAGCTAAAGGAGGAGGAAGAGGCGAGGAGCTCTGAGTCCGATGAGCTGGAAGGAAATTACATCAGTCAGGTTCTTGGAGCGGTGGCAAGACGAACAGGAATACCGTGCCCAGTGACGAATGGCCATGTGTCAAAGCTAACCCTAACCATCATATGAATATGAAACCAAGGTTTGGATTGTGTTATCTTTACAAACTGAACACCTGACAAATATGGAAATAATGTTCGCACAAAGGAAGCTTTTCTAAGCTGTGACTGTGCTGCAGCCAAGTCTGCAGAGAGAGAGCGCAGTACAGTCTGTTGGCCACTGGAGGCAGCACTCACTAGACAGAATATGACCCGACTTCACTTTCTGATCTATTAATTAAAATCAATCAATTGGTAGCCAAACAGTCAATGAGAAATTGCATGTTGGCTCATGACAATATCACCTAATGTAGAATTACATAAAGCAGAGGAGAGAAATGCAACAAATACAGAGCAGACAGGCTTGCCATTTTCCTCCCAGAAAAATAAAACTGCGCTTTAATTTCCAAACCGCTGATCCTGGTGAAGTAAATAAGAATTATTATTAATATTATTACCTACAAGCAAACACGCTCACCGAATGATAACCTTGATGAAATTACCAATCAGTCGGATAAGTTCAATCTCATTAAATGATCATCTATCTATCGACGCATGGAAACACTTTAATCTCATTCAGTCAGGAGATTTTAACACTTCACTCATCGTGGATCTATTTAATAACGTCTGTAGTTAAATATATATGCAAACATGTAGTCTTATTAAATTACACCGGTGTTGTACAATTAAAAACGAAGAGCTTTGTTGTCGTGTTGTTTCCATGTTTTTGAGCCTGTAACGTACAAAATAAAACCAGAGAAACACACACACACACACACACACACACATGCACGCACGCACACACAAAAACATGTTTGTTTGTTTGTCCATCTAAATAATAAAATTTTAAAAAAATAATTGATGGGAACTTCATGTCTTTTTTTCTGGAAGTTTCTCGGCTTCGCTCCAACAGTCCATACTAGCCTGGGACATGGGATGACGTCATCGCTAATCGGTCAGGCCTGTATGATTTAGCTGAGTAAAGTAACCAGAATTATCCTAGAACAGAACCGGAAGTTATACTAATTTACCTTCAAAATAAAAGCAGCAAGGACACGCCTTCTTGATTCGAGTGTAAAATCATGAGAAGGCATTTTATTTTACAAGCAACAGACGGAAGTGATCTGTTTTATTCAGGTAAACTTGAAAACAAAGTGTGGAACGCCTGGAAACAACTAGAACTGATTGACAATCGTTAATAAGAGCTCCGCCGTGAGAAGAGAGAGAAACTGCGGCAGGTCAGACCTCAGCAGAGGGTCAAGAGGAGAAGAAGAAAACTCGTCCGCTTCCTTTATCGGACAGGCACATTTAACAACAAATAGTAAGTACTGATTTACTTTTATTTATATGAAAAAAAATGCTGCCAAACTGTAAGATTATTACTAGACAGTTTACGGTTGGCAATCAAGTTGTTCTTATTTTATAATAGATGGTAGGCTATGAAACATATTCATGGCAGTAGCGTTTACAGTTTGAGCAAATCATTTGGATGAGCATTTTTTCGCCTCCAAGAAGTCATGAGTATAAAAAATGTTAAAGTGTGGCGTTTTGGCTTGTTTTATTAAGTTAATCAATAAATAAATCAATAGTGTGGCATAATAATAACATAGACCTTGAGATGTAGTGTGAGTAGGTGTTGACATGCTGTAACTTGGTAATATAATATGATGCTAAAATGTTGTTCCACGTCTTCACAGGCAGCTCTCCCCAGCAAGATGAGTGCAGCTAAAGGTGTAGCTATTGGCATTGACCTGGGCACCACCTACTCCTGTGTGGGGGTTTTCCAGCATGGAAAATTAGAAATCATCGCCAACGAGCAGGGCAACAGGACCACTCCCAGCTATGTGGCCTTCACAGACACCGAGAGACTGATTGGTGATGCGGCCAAGAACCAGGTGGCCATGAACCCCAGCAACACGGTGTTTGACGCCAAGCGGCTGATCGGAAGAAAGTTTGACGATGCGGTGGTGCAGTCAGACATGAAGCACTGGCCCTTCAAGGTGGTTTCAGATGGAGGGAAGCCCAAAATTCAAGTGGAATACAAGGGGGAGGACAAGTGCTTCTACCCTGAGGAGATTTCCTCCATGGTCCTGGTGAAGATGAAAGAGATTGCCGAGGCCTACCTGGGCCAGAAGGTGTCCAACGCAGTCATCACTGTCCCAGCTTACTTCAATGACTCCCAGCGTCAGGCCACTAAGGATGCGGGCGTCATCGCAGGACTGAACGTCATGAGGATCATCAACGAGCCCACGGCCGCCGCCATCGCCTACGGTCTGGACAAAGGCAAGTCAGGAGAACGTAATGTCCTGATCTTCGACCTGGGCGGGGGCACCTTTGATGTGTCCATCCTGACGATTGAGGACGGGATCTTTGAGGTGAAAGCCACAGCTGGAGACACTCACCTGGGCGGAGAGGACTTTGACAACCGCATGGTCAGCCACTTTGTTGAGGAGTTCAAGAGGAAACACAAGAAGGACATCAGCCAAAACAAGAGAGCCCTGAGGAGGCTGCGCACTGCTTGTGAGAGGGCCAAGAGGACCCTTTCCTCCAGCTCTCAGGCCAGCATCGATATCGATTCTCTGTTTGAGGGCATCGACTTCTATACCTCCATCACCAGGGCTCGCTTTGAGGATCTGTGCTCCGACCTGTTCAGGGGAACATTAGAGCCTGTGGAGAAAGCCCTGAGGGACGCCAAAATGGACAAGGCCAAGATCCACGACATTGTCCTGGTCGGAGGCTCCACCCGAATCCCCAAAATCCAGAAACTGCTGCAGGATTTCTTCAACGGCAGGGAGCTGAACAAGAGTATCAACCCAGATGAGGCAGTGGCTTATGGTGCTGCCGTCCAGGCCGCCATCCTCACAGGCGACACCTCGGGCAGCGTTCAGGACCTGCTGCTGCTGGACGTGGCACCTCTGTCCCTGGGTATCGAGACAGCCGGAGGTGTCATGACGTCCCTGATCCAACGCAACACCACCATCCCCACAAAACAGACACAGATCTTCAGCACTTACTCTGACAACCAGCCTGGGGTCCTCATCCAGGTCTATGAAGGAGAGCGAGCCATGACCAAGGACAACAACCTGCTGGGCAAGTTTGAGCTGTCAGGAATCCCCCCTGCTCCCAGAGGGGTTCCTCAGATCCAGGTCACCTTTGACATCGATGCCAACGGCATCCTGAACGTGTCTGCGGTGGACCAAAGCACGGGCAAAGAGAACAAGATCACCATCACCAACGATAAGGGCCGGCTCAGCAAAGAGGAGATCGAGAGGATGGTGCAGGACGCTGGCAAATATAAAGCTGAGGACGATCTTCAGAGGGAGAAGATCACTGCCAAGAACTCCCTGGAGTCGTATGCCTTCAACATGAAGAGCAGCGTGCAGGATGAGAGTCTGAAGGGCAAAATCAGTGAGGAGGAGCAGAAGAAGGTGGTGGAGAAGTGTGAGGAGACCATCGCCTGGGTGGAGAGCAACCAGCTGGCTGATAAAGAGGAGTACCAGCACCAGCAGAAAGAGCTGGAGAAAGTGTGTAACCCCATCATCACTAAGTTGTATCAGGGAGGAGCACCTGCAGGTGGCTGCCGAGAGCAGGCATGATCCAGCTCTCAGGGCCCGACCATCAAGGAGGTCGACTAAAGCGGTCCTTCATCTGGACTCTGACATGAATCTGCTGTCATCACTGTGATCGTTTATAAACATTGACCTCCTGCCACATTTTTCTAAATATTTGACTGTTTTATGTTTGTGATGTATAAAGACCTTTAAATGTAGAGAAAAGCCTGTTCCTAATATTTTGTATTCATCCATGCATTGCTAGACATTGCAAAGAAAAAAAAACAACTTTACGGGTATTTGAATTATTCTGCTGTCATCTTTCTGTTCATGTTTATTCAGCCTGTCAATTAGGTTTTCTATGTCTTATAAGTGACTGGCAATAAAAAAATGACTCAATGAATTCATGACTTCTGTCAGTTTTTGATGTAATGGTTATAATGTGACACAGAGCTAAAGGTTCATAGGGTTGTCATGAAAGAAACAAACTGTATTTCTTTGTCATTCTTCATGTAGTGTTTTTATTTCTCATATTTGATGAAAATGTGAATAATGAGGGCTGAGCTGGTTCATGTGATGCCTGACGACTGTCTGACCAAATTCTTTTTATTTATTTATAGGTTTTTAGACTTTTTTTTTCCTTTTAAGTGTTGCTTGAGACATAAAATCCACAAAGCACTGTAGCAGCTCAACCACACATAAAGACGTTCCTGTACCTTCTTTAATATACAAAGGGTAAATCCCAGCAACGGAAATGGGTTAAAAAGGAGTTTTCCCAGTTGGTGTTGGTGTCAAGGCTGCCAACTTGTATTTATTCCGTCTTAAAAACAGCAGACGTTCCCCCCAGCTGTTTGATGGCTCTTGCAGCACCAAATGTGTCAGTAACATCTGGAGCTTTCCTCTGGATGCAAAATGTCCACAAACGCCCCCTTGTGGAGCCTTGAAGCATCACAGGGCACATAAAGACAAGTGAGGTACATTTCATCAGATAGTTTGTGGAATGACATGCATATGATGCCAACATGTAAGAACATATTTTATTTATCTTTGTCAATACTGACCTGCAAGACTGATCATCCCATAATTAGAGATAAAATAATAAGGAAGTTATTGCACAAAATGCACTAAGTGGGTATGATTTTGTGAAATTTTGTCTCTGCTCAATTCAATCTGCAACTGTATTTTCATTAAAGGAATACTCCAGTGTTTTCAGTAAAATACGCTTTTCCCAACTGTGTAAATCAGACAGCTTCTGAGTTCCTGTAAGGTTTGTTTTTTCACGTTGATGGAGCCAGGCTATTGACTCCCATAGACTTCAAGCCTTAATGCTAAGCTAACAGGAAATGCTACTCATGGGAACCAAACCACAGGACATATAGAGGTGAAAATGGTATTATACATCTTATCTCAGTCTGGGTAAGTCAGAAAAAATGGGATTTTGCCAAAAACCTTGGAGTATTCCTTTAAGAGCCATATCAGAGCCATCTCATAAAAAACCCGAGAACATAAACACAACATGTCTGAGTTGGCCAGTCAGAGATGCGGGGCCACCCTGGCGATCAGGGTTCAAGCCCCAGAGCCGCGGTTTGCTGCTGTTCTGCTGGAATATGATCACCATGACGATGAGGAGGGCGACAGAACAAAGTGGAGTTGGACACGAGGACTCAGCAGGGTAACAGGACAAAGTATTTAATGGTTAACTGTAAACAAATAATACAGCTGACGAGGACGGGGAGGGGGGCATCCAGAACAACACAGCGCTCAGCAACCCAGTCACAAAGGATGCATCTCACACACACACACACACACACACACACACACACACACACACACACACACACACACACAACCTAGAGTTAGACCAACATATGGGGCTGACATTGACCTTCTTATCAAAATTTAGATATCATAACTGACCAACGTTACACCGGCTGTCTGTTGGAAGCCTTCAACCTGAACTGATGCTAAATTTGATCAGATTCCACATTTTATTCTACATTACGTTTTGCTTCTAACATCCTCCTAGGTTTAAATTGAGAGTTTTAGTGTCCTTTGATGGTCTAAACGTGGTTTCACTGTGACAGGAACACAGGATGGTGAAAAACTTGGAGGGTGAATACTTAGAATTTGGCATGAAAACGGTCAACGGTAAAAATAATGTAAATGATTATCGGGACTAGACGTCAGTGTCAGTCTGGACAGACCCACAGAGGTCAAACTCTCGTCCACGCGTCGTCATTCTTCTCCGAGGCGCTACTGCATTGGTTATTTTTCACCGTCGTTCGTGATTACTGTCCGCAGAGAAGACTACGACAGAAACTACAGGTGGGATTTTCCTGAGCATCACAAAGAAAGGAAATCCAAGGTGGAGAAGCCCGTTCACGCAGTGGTAATATATTCACAGGACAAAACCAAACACGTCAGGATTAATAAAGTCAAGATTACAACTGAAACGAGTTCATAGGAGGAGACTAAAATACAGCACTGATACCATTCTCTTTTGCTTGAAGAAGTACAGCAATTGCATGCCAGATATGGAAACGATATCCATACAACGCAGGCCAGACAAGAAAAAAAAAAACAAAAAAAGACAAACCTCATACAGTTATGATATCCAGGTAAATAACAACAATTTCATTAACATTTTCATTCATCTTACAGCAAGAAAGATGACAACAGGATTCTGCATTTCTTTCTTTTCTTTTTTTTTTAAAGGAAATATTTGTTGAAAAAAACTGAAGTATCTGAAGGAAAACTGTACAAAGAACTTTGGTTGAATATCCGCTCCTGTATATACCTCTAGTATACAATATACATATTTAGATAACTCTAATTTAAATACTAGTCTGACTAAATTAAAATGAATGCTTTGCCAAAAAAATAGTATGTATATTACGGACATCTCACATGCCATCTTCCACTGTACACAAACAACTACTGACTCCATACAGACAGTGTTAAATGACGAGAGCTGAACATGCTTTGTAAAGCGAAGGTCTTCTTCCCTTTGTATAAACAATATCATTGAGCACTTTTACATGTTTTACATAGCTTCATAAACCCAGAGGTTACACGTGTATGTATAAAAGGTCATTTTTAAGAGCACAACATACTGGCACCGAGCCATGAGGGAGACAGACGAAATGTGGTCAAAATCACTTGATATAAAATGGATAATTATCTTCTTTTTTTTTTTTTTTTTTTCAAATCTTACAATATTGAAAATATTACAAAGGTAAAATTTGAAATGGTGAGACATAGTGAGTATGTCAAAGGACAGACAGAGCTTCATAGTACAATATTAGTGTACAATAATAATCTGCCAAGGAATGGTTCCTCACAGTAGGCTGGTAATGAACCACAACTCCAAACTTTACCTATTTTTTCTCTTTCTTTCTTTTTTTTTTTTTTTTGGAGTTGACCTGGTTCATTTTTTTTAACAAGTCAGGGGAATGAAGGCACAACAACATGAGGAAGGAATAAAAACAGGAGGAAGTTGATTGGAAAAGGTCAAGTCATGGACCGACCGGAGCCGGAGAGGAGATCCGACAGTACGTTAGTGTTTAATCAGCCTGCAGTGTCTCAAGTCTTGTTGAGAAATACAGCGGAGGTGGGGGTTTAAGTGCTGGTGTTGAGGGTGCAGGAACAAAACGGCAGTGAAAAAAAAATCCTGATCAGATCCGCCCTACAACTGACCAACGCACTTCAGACGGGGTGCAACACCGTGGCGGGGAATTTACTCCACCGACCCTCCGTTCCCCCATCTTTCTCTGTTTGTGTTTTACTTCCTGAGGTGAGGGCGGATGGGGTGCTTTTGCTCTTTTTGTCTTTTTTTGTGTAGTTGATGTTGCTGTTGGGCAATAAAAAAGGAGGAAGATTCAGTCCAACATGGCATCCAGCTGGTCCGCTAGGTCATCAAACATGTTGCCAATGTCGTCCAAAATGGTTCCTGCAGACTTCACTGTGTTCGCTCCACTGGTGCAGAAAGAAGAGAGAGAAAAATCAGGGGTCATCTAATGCATGTTTTGTATGTTCAAATTTCAGCACTGAATGACAAAAGAACGTCACAGAAGGTGATGATGCTAAAACGAGAGAATTAAGATAAGGCAAAATATTAATGAATGTTGCAATGTTGCATGTTGCTGTAGCAAAATTGAAGGGCTATTACACTTAAACACAATGCAATCTGCAACTCAAGTAGAAATATACAAGCCAAAAGGAAGAAGAAATGAACTAAGGCTGGCCCAAAAAACTGCAGACGAATAAAATGAGACAATGAAAAACCATGGAAAAAATGTGGAAAAACATGAAACACGTCAGAGGTGGCTCCCGGCTGTCTTACCCGTCAGAGTGGTCCTCCTGGGTGAGTTTTCTCTCCACGGCCTTCAGAGCTGCTTCCAGTGACGTGCTGGTCTGGTCCAGCCTCTGCTGCACCACCACGGTCCCGGGGGAGGACTCGGGGCCGAGGCCCGGCCCCACGATGCACACCTGGGGCTTCGCTGCTACCAGCGGGTGGCTCTGCGGGGCCGGAGCTGGGGGCCCGTGGGTGGGAGTGGACGGAGAGGTGAAGGCCACACTCTGGACCACGCTGACTGTCACTCCTGGAGACGCGGCGGCTGCTGCTGAAGACGGATTAAAGGTTAACATGCACAGCAAGGTTATTATAGTTCACTAAAACTAAACTAAAAACTAAAAGGAGGTGTGGAAAAACATTTAACAGAAACAAAAACAGAAACTAGATGAAGTTTTTGTGTACTTACAAAACTTAGAAAACTAAAATGAAATAAAAAATATACAAAAAATGTTTTTAGTTTGAGTGTGAATTGTGCAAAAACAAACAAACTAAAACTAAAAACAAATGCGCATATCAGGCTGTACATATCTTACCCTGTGCTGCCAGCAGGCTGTGACGGACAGGTTTGGGAGCAGTGGCGGGGGGTTTAGGGGAGACAGGGGGTTTAATGGGGGATCCCGATGGGGGAGTCTCCACCCTCTCCAGACTGGCCTCGTTGATCCTCAGACTGACCTCCTCCTGGCTCTGGGACAGAGGCCTGCTGCTGCCCGACTCTGAGCCGGTCGACCCCGCCCTCTCTCTGATGGGCGAGCCGCCGGCCTGCTCTTTGTCCTTGGGTTTGTGTCTGCGCTTCACCGTGTCCGACTCTTTTAGGTTGAACTCCGGCACCTCCAGGCTCTTGGCTGGCGATGACTTCTCCGGAGGCTCAACCACAGCCTCGGCCCTGGGCGGCCCTCCCACCTTGGGCCTCTGTTTGATCGTCAAGTTGCCCTCCTCAGCAAAGGGGATGCACTCACTGGAGCTGTTGTGAGGGGACGAGGAGCCTTCTCGCCCTGGACCTTTAGGCTCCTCTTCCTCAGAGTCAGATTTCACCGCCCGCTCTGTGTCAGCACTCTTGTTCTGGACAGGAATGCACTCGCTCTGCACCCTCCTCCTCACTCCCGCCGCCTCTCTGGGTTCCTGGACTGCAGTGGTGAGGGAGGGGGGACGTGGCTCCTGCTGGAGGAGGTCCAGTTTGGGAACTGGGGGATTCTTCCCCTCAGTGGAGGTCTCCAGAGAGGCCGCAATGCTCCTCACGCTCCCTGGACTGTCTGTAACCACCCCCCCAGCAGCCACGCTGCCGTCAGCCAACTCCACGCTGGTGTTGCTGCTGACTGAGCTAAGTCTCTTGGGTGGGGGAGGAGGGGGACCCTTTTTCCGGGCGCGCACTGCAAAAGACTGACTGCGTCCCACGTTACCGTTCTTTTCTGGACTCGACTGTAAGCGAGCCAGCTGGCTGCGGCCAGGTCGGCGAGTGAGGGTGGCGTAGGATGGCAGGCCTCCAGGAGCGGTGGGTTCTTCATCGTCCTCATCGGGTTCTCCGTCTGACAGAGCGTAGCGGGTCAGACTCTGCGTGCGCTTTTTGGGTGGAGTTAGGGTGAGGGTGGGGTCCTGCGGTCTGGCGGGCGATCTGCGCTCCAGGTCTGTGGAGCCGCAGTGAGAGTGCAGGTAGCTGAAGCCCTTCAGTGCCGGGGAGCCGTGGGGGGAGGAGCCGTGAGATCCTGGGGCTTTGGGCTTGGCTGGGATGGCCGGGTACTTAAACACCGTGGCCGTGCCCAGAGGCACCTGCTTGGGCAGCTGCTGCTGCTGCAGTGGCCTCTGGTCCCAGCCCTCTGGAATGTTCCTCTCCTTAGCGGGGCTGCCGTCCAGGCTGGCGCTGCCCAGGCTCTCCTGAGACCGGCTGTGGGGGGTGATGGAGGCGGTGGGAGGCTCCTGGGATCGCCCGGAGCCCCGTGATCGTGCGTCAATGCTCTCCTGGCTCTGGGACATTCCCACAGCGTTCTTGATGGCCAAGCCGTCCTGGCAGCCTCCGTAGTGGCTGGACATGGCGGTCTGCAGCTCGGCACTCAGCTCGCTGTCCTGGAAGGTCAGCATCTTTGGGGTGTGAGGCGAAGGGCATTCACCACCTGATGTTGAGTCTGGTGGCTCGATGGTGACGAGGTGGAGGGCTCCTGGGGTTTTGCGTCGCAGCGTGCCTTGGCCTGATTCAGCCTGGAGGATCGCCCTCTGGATGTCACAGAGCTTCTTCACCGCCAACATCAGCTTCTTCTGGTGGCCTGAGGGGGAAAAATTACACAAAAGCAATGATTACCACAGACAACTGATCTCACAAAACATCAAAAACAAAAGTGAAACAATGAGGCATGCCAGTCCAAACTGTTGCATCTAGACACTGAGTGCAATGTGAAAATTTAGACACAAAATGTGTCCTTACCCAGCTTAGTGATGCCTATCTCTTGCAGGTCCTCCCAGGTGAGGTCTCTCACGATGTTGATGGAGTCATAGCCGTTCTCTGACAGCTTCTTGTGGTACTGTGGCAGCCCAATGGCACTGAGCCACTCACCCAAATCAGACTGTGAGAGAGAGGGGAAACAGGCGGTCAGATGCTTGCAGGTGTACAGACAAGCTTCATATGTACACAAACACTTAGAGTCTTACTGGGATGTATTCAGGCAGCCATTCTGGGATGTTCAGGTTGTTAATCTCTATGGAGATTTTCTTGCGGTGGCCTGGTTTCGTGACTCCAATGGCAGTCAGGTCCTGCAGCGCCACACGACACAACACATTAGTGGGGACGGTGGCACAATTTGTCAGCACTTTAGTGCGTCCACAGCCACGACCGACTCACAGCTGACACTGATGAGAGAGACAGCTCTGCATCTCCTGCTACGCGCTACCCGGCCAACAAAAGATCTATCTGTGGATGATTACACTGTGCGAGTGAATTGTTACACTCTTAGTGAATGTTAGAGCCATACAGCCGCCCTACATCTGCTGGTACACAATTTTGACTTAATCATAACTTAATCGTGTTTATCACCTCTTGATTATTCGTCAGAAATTGCAGTAAGAAACATTTCCCGTATGTGTTATTGAAGTACTACAGGAATTTAGGTTTGTGAGCCACTAACCATCAGTACATTCAATTACCTTCTGACTGTGATCTCATATTATTGTCTTAGCCTGGATACACAAAGTAAATCAATATTTTCTGTGCGTCACCTCGGGAGTCATTCTGCTGATGGTGGGTACGTCATAGCCGGCGTTGATGAAGTTGGCGGTGTACTGCTCCAGCTGGAACTCGTTCAGCCACTGGTAGATCGCCTCTGCATCCTGTCAAACAAGACAGTCTAGGTATACAGAGCTGGTGCTGCTTTGCAATTATGCAAAGTTTATACCCCGAGGCAATATGTTGTTAGAGCAGCCAGGTCATGTGCTGTGGGGCTTGCCGTTTGGTTTCACAGCTGGCTGGGAAAGTTTCTTCACAACCGTCAAAAGTTTAGTCAGTGTTTTCCCAACTGTTGTATTCAACCACGATGAATCAATTTTCCAGTTTTATTAAATTATAGGCAGCCTGTTTCTGCTCTGACGCATGTTGCTTCATAAGAAAAATAATCTAGATGAAACACTGTTACGTAAATAGCGTAACAATTAATCACCACTATGTCTTTTCTTCCAGTAAAAGAGATACTGCAGTAATATAGGAGACAGAAGATCAGCTAAACCATCGTATACCTGAAGCGCCAAAAACACATTTACTATAGTATCCGACAAAATATTTACTTTTACCTGTGCCTTTCTAACAAACTGCAGAAGACTAGAATCATGTGTATCAACAAGGCCAGGCAGAAAAAGCAAAGGAAAGTCTTATAACAAGATGACTTTCCACAGAGTTATGTTGCGATCTTGTATTGTGTGTCAAGTAAAGGCGAGCATACAGCGCTACAAATGCAGTATTTATACCCATGATCAACAACACGGGCCTCCGAAAACGGCACTGTCACGAACTCACTCATTTAGGATACAGGCGGCCACTGTTAACCCTTCAGTCACATTAAAATTGACACATTAACCGAGAAATTATAATTTACTCTCCCCCTCGATGACTTTAAAACAAGGATATTTCTTATTTTCTGGAATGTTGGTGATGGATTTTTGTATGTATGCTGCTGTCTGTTTGAGTGCTGGAACCTAGAGTTTAATTTCTTTGTCAGTTTTGTTATTTTTCACCCCTTTTTCTCAGGTCTGTCCTTATCTAGGTTTCGATGACATCATCACATTAAAAGGTGCCCGAAGTCCAAGGCTGATTTAAGTGAGGAATTAATTAATTTGTCAGTGTGTGTCCAACAGCCATGTAGACTCAACCATTAAATGATGTGCTTATTCCACATTTTTTGGTGAGTATAAACATTCTCACACACACAGTGCACCTTTAAATTAAAGATGCGTGTGAATTTTAATTCCCTGTACCTGCGGTGAATCTTACCTTGCCCTCCAGGAGCTGCTGAGGGCGGACAAACTGCTGGGAGAAGCCCTGCTCCGCCGGCCTCTGCATGGTCACCATCTGCCTCCGCGGCGTCCCTCCTATCATCACATCGGCACGACACACACAGATCAGCGCGTCATCACTTTACAGACGCTGTGTGTAGCATTTTAAACATCACTATACCATCATCGAATTAACTTTTATGCCTTGGTATGACAAACAAGATCACTGATAGTGTCACATTTCTCAAAATCAAGACCTCATTTCTCATAAACGCCCACTGCTTCCTGGTAAAAGAAGAAGAAAAAAAAACGGCCTCCTTGTGCCTCCTCCTTTTCCTTGATATTTGTGCTTCTATTTCCCTGATGTAAACGTTATTTTTCCATCCTTTATTTCACTCCTTCCACTATCTGTCAGACGTCTGAAAGCTTTAGCTCTGCTTGCACTTTCTCTTTTGGTTCTGTAAAGCAATATTTCTTTGTGCCATAAAGCAAAAAAGCTTTCTGCCAATCAGACCTTTTTGACACGCAGTAGAGCTGATCTGATAGCAATAGCTGATATTACATTTCTATGAATCACCATTTACAATACTTACTGAAATTAGTAAAAGCATTGATCTTGTTTGAAAGCGCAGTGCAGGTGATGCAGACAAAATGTCCAATTAGCAGTGTTAATTTTACTTATTTCACACTTCATGATGTAACAGCAGTAGTTAAGGTGACGAAAGCTAAATTAAAAAAAAAAAAAAAAAAAAAAGTACCTGTAGTCTGATCAGGCTGTTTGCTGGCGTCTGGGTGTCCAGTATCACCAGCAGAGGTCGCTGGCTGCACAGAAGAATTGAAAAAGCAATTTGACTGTTAGAGAAATGTCATTACCAGTGAGTGTACAACCACAGAGAAAGTCAGACTATGAAATGATCTAAAAATCAAATTCTGAACATCAGCAGCTTAATATTAGGGTAAGAATGCCAAGAATTTTGAATGTCTGCCGATATTATTTCATGATAACAATATCCTTAATTTGCACCCTTTTCATGCCAAAACTCTGCTGAAATACATGGAGTCAGGATTCATTCCTTGCAAGAAAACAACATTTAGACCAGGGGGCAAACAAAATAATAAAACATACTAATGTGGAGGATGAACAAAACGCTGCTTTAGATCAGCTCAGGTGAGGGGATTCCTTTATACAACTACTGCTGTCATATAAGAGATGGACAGAACTGACTTGATCGTGACTAAAATTTAATAAAAGGCCGATAAGATTTCGATATATTGCCAGCAGGATGTTACCAGTCTGACCGTGGCTCGGCAGCAGCTCAGTACCTTGTTGGTGTTGTCGTGGTGAGTGGCGTTATGGTGGAGTCCGTTGGGCGCGTTGTTGCTCTCGGTGCTCTGTCCGCTCCCGGCGCTGCGGGTGCTGCCCACGCTGCCCGTGCTCCCAACGCTGTTCCTGTCTCCGGCTGGACGGAGACGAGAGAGGGGCGACAAGGAAGACATGGACAGAGAGGGAGAGGGTGGATAGAACAAAATGAAAACATTGAAAAAAAATCAGAGGGGTTCATTGGGGAGGGTGAGGACCGAGGACGCCCCTACCACCTCCCCACCCCCGTCCTCTCCTGTCCTTCATCCGGCTCCGTCCCATCGGACTCCGGACTGACAGACGTTCACATCAACACAGACAATCCATATCAGGCTATACGAAGCTGGCAGAGGCGGCTCTTTGGTGAGTCACGCCCGGCTGAGAGAACGGGGCCAACAAGCCTGCAGTGGCAAAGGGCAGGGCGGGGGCGGGGGTGGGGGTGGGGTTGGGGTGGTAGGGCGGGGGTGTGTGTGTGGGGCGAAGGGCAAGGCACTGACGACTGCCACAGAAGCTGCTGCGCTGTGGAGGAAGTCGGGTTTTGGCGTAGCAAAGGAGCACAGCTGCAGGCATGGGTGGATCAATGACGCAGGAACACAGCCAAGAAGTTCAGCCTTTAAGGTGTGTGTGTGTGCGCGCGTGTGTGTGTGTGTGTGTCAGCTGAGTATGACAAGTTAAAAAAGTCCATATTTCATCATTACTATCATTATGATCGAGAACAAAGGTCAAGCAAAACTGATCTCTTTGTTTTCCTTTGCGACTATTTAAAAGGTACCCAATGTAGTTTGTGTGCGTCCTTAAGGCCAAATGAACATGTTGAGTGCATTTCCTACCTCAAAAGACATTTGCAAAGTCTTGTTTTGGAATATTTTGAGAGCTGGATTGTTTATATTGGTGTGTGTGATGTTCCCCTCATGTTCCTGGCATGCTGAAGAACATGGTTTGTTAACAAAACGGGGACTTGGTGTTTCTCGTGTGCACTAATGTGCCACTGGTGGTCAGCAACTACATCAGGCACCTTTAAGCTGCATTTGTTGATCAAGTCCCACCAGGCCATGATCACATAGGATGCTCTGAACTGTTCCTCATCTGTTTCCAATGGTTTGGCCGTGACAGGCGCATGCCCTTCAAACTACACATGTGGCGTTTTGCCCTCGTCGTTCCACACTGAATGTGTCCCATCTTTGACGACGACAACAACAACCCTTGAAAGGGGCTCCATCAAGGAAGAGCTCTTGGACTGAATAACAAAACTCTCAGTACTCCGTGGAGCCAAAGAGAATTTCACATACCAGCATCCTAAGAATTTAAAATTTCAACAATGATCTCCCCTCTGTGACTCCTGACAAGCTAACGCAAATTAGCTTTGAAGCTGTTGTCACACTTTGGGTTGCATAGCAACACGAACGGTGTAAAGCTCCTTGCACGGGGTTTGATGTTCACGCTCTCTGTTTCGAGCTAACACTCACGGCTGAACTTTGTGTCCAAACATTAGAAAGAAGCATCCTATTTGATCACAGCCAAACTGTTCACAGTGACCAAATTACACCCTGTCAGTCATCAGTCACTGCTCCATTTGGCTTGGGAGATTTGGTCTCCACATGTAAGTGGTTTGGACGCTTTGGTGGCAGATGATATTAGATGCAGGGACTTTTTGATAGCGTAGAGCTTTGTGAACTGACACCCCTGGGAAACAGCTACACAAATACAGCTCTCTCAAATCTTTGTAGATGGCAGAGTCTATGGCAGAGTCTACAGAGTCCTATGACAAGCTCTACTGAGGGCTTTTTATCTAGCTACATCAGAAGATCCCTGAGTTAGTTAAGTACGGCTCACTGAGCATCCAATCAGCTTTTGGTGAGGAACATATTGCGATGTGACAGTCGGAGTAACTAGGCCAGGGATGAACTGGTGTCGTCGCTTTGGCAGCAGCCAGGAGAACAACAGGGAGTACTGGCAGCGAGGCGGCCTGACCTGAAGATCAGGCTGAAGCAGACATCATAGTGAGTGACACACGGTTGGTCAGGCAGAGCGCAGAGGAGGGGCAGCTAGGCAGCCAGCTACTGGGCAGGGGCAAGACGCAGTTGTCGTTAGGGGGGGCTCTTACCATTGCATGAGTTCCTGAGCACCCAAATGTCCTCGAGGGGACACCCGGGCTGAGAGAGGCAGCTTGGAGACAGACCTATCAGACACAAACACTCTGTTGGGCCTCGGGGAAAGGCTGCTTTCTGTCATGTGGAGTAAGGGGTGAGGGTTGTTGGGGCTGTTTGAGGGGTTGAGGTGGGTTGGAAGGACAAACAGGACACGATACACTGTGCTTCTATTGGGTTAATGTCCGAGGAGGCACTTGATGAACTGAGTAGTTTTTATGTCGATGAAGGTTTTCAGACATCCAGGTCATCGCATATCTAAAAGACAACTGGACTTTCTGTGTAATCTTAGAAGACGTTTCACTACTAACCCAAGATACGTCCCCAGAATTGAAACTTCTGAGCAGAGTTCACACTGACTCCTGAGGTCAAGAATCAGTGGTCTCCTTGATTAATTTAGATTTCAATTAACTATTGATTTGAGCTAGTCATTACCAGCTGGGCACCTGGCTTTACTTTGGGAGTTTTTTCTTGTCTGCCATGAGGAGATAGGTGGAGTGTCATTTATGGTTTTTACTAACTGTGGGCCTGTAAAACCCACTGTAAATGAACTTGAACTTATTTACGTCTGAAGGATAAGGGACACTCCTCTGGAACAAACAAAAGTGGAACAAACACCCATCACCACTTGCCAGCCACTTACAAATTTGTCCTAACTTTGGTACCCTAGAGATTTAAGAGCAGTTTGCACTTGCGTCCATGTGACTGTAGTTACTGTAAAGACTTTAACACGACGATAAACACCAGGGAAACCCAACCACATTAGGGCTGAGGAAGCTTTCTGGGTGAGAAGTGAAATGTTGTCAAGATTATGTAGAAAGTTCAGCTGCCTTTGACTTTCTGCTGGTAGAATAGCTTTTATGTTTGCTTGAGTGTTTTTTAAACTCGGTAATCGTACTTTTACTTAAATACATTTTTTACTGAAACACATTATTTAAACTTCACTGCAGTTTAAATCTCATCCATTACAGGGCAAAAATCTTGTGGTTCTCAATAAGCAACAGAAACTGGACCACTGTAGATTTTGCATGTTCACATTTCATTCTTCATGTCATTCTTTTCTTTTACATGGAGTACATTTTAAACGAGCTACTTTTCAACTTTTAATTGATTGGATTTTTTTTTTTTTTTTTTTTTTTTACACCAGAACTTTTACTTCGACTTAAGTTAGAAATCACCACACTGACTGTTTTCCACAATCAAATTTCACTGAAAATTGAGTTCCAAGGCACTCCTGAAGCTAAAAAGACCTCAAAAGTTCTTCAGGCGGATTTGACTGCACAGCAAGGCTGAAATGTGTTGAGAGTTGGTTTCAACACAGTAAAGGCTTTTTCTTTTTTTGCCATCAAGAATGTCTTGGAAGTCCTTTTCCAGTAAAAGCAGTTCCCAGGGTTTGGAAAACGATCTTTCTCAGTAATGTACCTTTCCGGTGGATGGTCGTGCTGGAGGTCTGACTGGAAGAGAGGCTCCTTGTTCAACAGACTTCCTTGTGTTTGTGTCTGTATCGTGTGAGTGTGTGTGAGTGTGTGTGACCGTGTGCGTCCGTCGTGTGTATACCTGTGTTGGTGCTGAGGCCGTTGACGAGCGGCAGCGCCACGTGGGTGGGAGGGGCATACAGAGTGTAGGAGTCATCAGTCTGGGGGGCAGAGCTGAGGCTGGAGGAGAGGGGGGCTCTGGACAGCAGCTGCTGGCGTTGGGTGGGCAGAGAGGCGTGCCGGGACAGGGTGCCCCCTACAGGGCAAGACAGGGAGGACAACAGGAGGAGGAGGAGGAGGAGGAGGAGGAGGGAGCAGGAGGTTATCAAGCTGATGGTTAGAGGTGGAGGTGCAGGTCAGTCATTACATGGTATGGATGGAGAGATGGACGCAGAGGAGGAAGAGAGAGAGGAAGTAGAGCATGGGATGGTCTGGAAGCATGGAGGATTAGTCCTAAACAAGGGCTCCACAGAGAGGGAGTGGGATTATTTTAATTTGCATGGCATCCTGGAAGAGGTATGAAGGGTCTCCACTGGGATGGCAATGCAACCAGCCACTGAGGAGGCGGGGGGGGGCAGCACAGCCTTTTCCTGTGTTGTTTCGGGTGCAGTGCTGCAGTGTGTTGAACGTACTGACAACACTTCATCTTAGTGGACCACGAATTTATGGGTAAGTAAGTGATAATTAGTAAGTAACGTATTTGAAACTTCTTTTGATATTACCTCCAAAATACATTAACATTTACCTCAAAATTTATTGAAAGCTAAAACTTTTACTTTTATTGGGTCACCAAGCTCATTCTAGACGAATATTAGACAAATATCCATCAGATCCTAAAAATGAAACCAGGGCTGGTACTGCTCATGACATTTCTGGAATATCATGAAATCTTAAGACTTGCCTTTAGATGTGTATATGTGTATATGTGTTGCCTTTAGATGTGTATATGTGTATATGTGTTGTATATGTGTATGTGTGTGTGTATATATATGTATACATGTACGTATGTGTATATATGACATATATATATATATATATATATATATATATATATATATAGGGGAGAGTGGGGTAATTAGTGCCAAGGGGCAAGTAGTGCCACCCCTGTTATCTAGAAAACTATAGAAGAAGTTGGTCATGTGACCACATATTTTTGAAGAGGCATCCATTTCACTCATCTTATAAAGAACAGAGACACATGGCTTGAGAGGTGAGCACATTTAAGTTCAAAAAACATTTTTTTGCCCTCCAAAGTAAAATTTCTATGATCAAAGTTTTTTGATTGCTGTGTTTGAACAATTATAGAAAACTTTGAAAACAGTTCACACAGGTTTTAGTACTTTAGTAAGCTACACCATGAGTCTATACAGTTAGCATGATGTTAGCTCAAAACAGCTGGGGGATGCATTTTTTTTTTTTTTTTTTTTTTTCAAAATGGTGGGCTTGGGGTAATTTGTGCCAAAGGGCCTTGGGGTAATTTGTGCCACTGGCACAACTTGTGATTATATACTATATATTACTTTATTGTATTTTATTGTTATTGTACATTGTTTTCTTACCTTTGATCACTAAAACTATTCAGATTCAGGTGAAGATGATTTGCAGGTGCTCATTTTGGAAGTTTTATTTTGTTCTGGGTAAATGTTCATGTGGCGCTAGGCCTCGTTATAGAAAATTGGCCTGTGATCTTGTTAAAATAATAAATAAATGTTAAATAAATAATTTTGTATTGAATTTGTTTTGCTTTTATATAGCATTATCATTTGTGAGATTAAAATGATCTGTTTTACTTCAATTATCAATGGCACAATTTACCCCAGTGTATTCTCTCTAATGGCACAATTTACCCCGCACCGGGGGCAAGTTGTGCCACAAAACCACTTTTTTTTCAAAAGCTAGATTTCTCAAACAGTTTATATAAGATCCAAAGTGATTGTTCCCAGGGATGCACAACATCCTAAACTATATGTGCATATTTTAGTTGGAGGCATCACTGTAATCCCCTTGCTTTAAAGGCACTTTAAGTAAAAATTGGCACTACTTACCCCACTCTCCCCTATATATATATATTTATTTATTTATTTATTTATTTTTGGTAACTTAATGGTATAGCACTGTATAATGTATTTCTTCACTTTTGCGTCTGTTTTATCTTTGATTTTATTTTCAATTTCATTTCTTATGTGGACCTTGTGTCTGAATAAAGATTCAATTATGTGAATGCAACAGTTCTGTGCAGTTGGAGTTATGTTTTCAAATAAGTTACTGGCTGATTATCACCCATTTACCATGAAATTCAAGGCCCACTAAAATTCAGTGTAACCACTGTATTTTGTCCACAACTGAAGGAGGTGTTGCTTTGTGTCAGTGTCTACCGTGTTAAGCTCGGGTCCTCCAAGGGAAAAAGGAGTCTCTCAAACGAACATGGTTGCTTTCCTACAACATTTTACAAGATTGGGTCCCCTCTCTTTGTGGTTCTTCTCAAGATTTCTTCCATTTTTTTCCCCCTATTTTCACCAATGAGTTTTTCAAGTCAGGAGGTGTCGTCCAGGTTTGTTTGTTGTAAACTTGTGAAGCCCTTTGAGTCTGTAAACACTGATTTTGGCAGTTAAATAAACCTGATGTTGAACTTGAAGATGGAGATGAATACATCTTTCACACAATCCAGGTTTCAGGGTGTCTCAAGGTTTAGAAGTCCATTTTCAACCTGTCTCCTCCCCTTCATCCACATTTAACACTAAAATGACGTGGATTCAACTCCTTTAACTTTTATTTTCCTGGAAACTCCTTCTTAAGTAGATTTTAAAGTTAAGGGGAATATTTTTTTCCTCCATATTGTGCAGCAATGGTACAATATTCTGCTGGTTGCACCCTTGTATTGAGTGAAATAACCAAACCCAAGACGCCACCGTTTCATGGCCGCAGCATCACATGGAAAAATGGAAAATTTCTAGATGACTTTGGATCATATTACACACATTTCCCTGTCATTCAGCAGGACATATTTGGTGTCTCTGGAAACCTTAGGATCTTCACTAGAATTTAAAATAAAGCTCTGCCAGCCTGAACAAAGCTCAGCTGCACAGCATGCATTTGTAATGACGAACCCACCGACGGGACCTGCAGAACTGAGGAGGTTGATACCAGTCATCTGATACTGTTTTCTATTACAGCATTCTCTCCTTACATGGACTTCAACCTATTACATAAAACACTTTAGCAATAACAAATAATCACCATACACTTTATTTGGCATTAGTATAATTATCATAAACAAATGAGGCCAAGATTGCCAACATCTTGAAGTGGCTGTTACCATTTTTTATCTTGTGTGACACCAGGTCAGGGTGGGATGCTGTTTTCCCAATAAAATGGACCTCAAGCTTTCAGAGCTTCTTTACCTCGACGTCAGATTTCAGGAGTGAAAACTGATGGAAAAATCACTCTCGACATGTTTATCCTCTTCAATAAAGCCAAAGAGAGAAGAAGGAGCGACATCCTCTTTGTGACTAAAGCAATTAGGATTACTGGAAATGCGGTCTTGATTTTTCCCTGCAGAGAGTCGGGTTGCTTTAATGTTCCTTCATATTACTTTGTCATTTTTGCCTTTCCTGCTACACTTTTGTTTTATGCATGCAATATACACCGCATAAGGCTTATGAGGATTGTTTTACTCCAAAGGCATAACTTCTAGCACTCAAATAAACAAAAATTCCCACTGGAGTTCTTATCAAACTTCGCGCCTGCTGTCTAAGCCGCCCTGGAAATGTCAAAAGCCAAATCAGGTGGGGATTATTCTCTGTAGCACTCATCACAGGCAGCCAAGTACTGGATTATGTGTGTGTGTGTGTGTGGAGGTGGTGATCTGACACCTTGTAGTAACCAACAGGTATTAGCAGTGTGATGCATCGGGCGGCCGGAGAGCGAGTGTGTACATGGAGCCCGGCTGCAGACTCAACAGGCATCATCAGTGTCACGTCCTCCGACATTTCTGACTTAATCCTATTGTGAGTCTACTGACATGTTGAGTGCTGAGTAACCGAATAAGCACATCAGCCTGCATGTGTATGTGTGTGTGTGTGTGTGTGTGTGTGTGTGAGAGAGAGAGAGAGAGAGAGATCGGTGTTGATGTTCCAGTATGCCAGCTGCTGACTCAACAAAATGAATCCTCCTTTTACAGCTGGCAGCTCAAATGATGCAATACTCGCAAATGTCACAGGAATGTGTGAGCGCTAATTACTACAGTGTCATTCACCTGTCACACACACCTGGCTGGTAGACAGTTTAGCAGAGTGTATCTGTGTCTGTAACTCTGTGTGTGTGTGTGTGTGTGTGTGTGTGTGTACATGAGTAAGAGAACACGTGAGTAAGCAGGAACGCTGGACATCAAGCCGATTTGGCTTCCCTGATTATTCATGTAGAAACGCGAGGCTGAGGCAGCTGAGTTAACCTGATTTTTCAAAGTAAAGCATTTTCATGTCCTCGCACGATGAGCAACGCAAACACCGAGGTCGGCACTCGGCTGCAGGGTGCACCATCAAGTGGTGATTTTCTTTTTATTTTGATTAATGCTACCTAATTAGTGCTTCATAGGAAATATCAAAGAAGCACAAATAAATTAATTCATCATACATAAAAAAAACATAAAAATACATGTGTGAGGATGACTGATCAAAAAAAAGTAACATAACAAGAGTGAACAGTTTCTTCTCCTCGGAAGAAATAAGTAATATTATATTACTTTAGTAACAGGTAATTAGTGATGTGGTACTTTTTTGACTAATGAGCCTGATGTGTGTGCGTGTGTGTGTGTGTGTGTGTGTGTGTGTGTGTGCGTGTGACTGACCAGATCGTCTGCTGATGACCTCCACGATGGACGGGGGGAAGAAACCCACCCTGTCCGTCCCCCTCTGGCTGTCGTGGATGTGGCCCTTCCAGCGCCCGTCCATGTGCTGCTCCAAAACCTGGGCGAGGACCAATCAGAACACAGATTACATTCCCAAAAACGTCCTAAAATTCAAAGTTTTCCCCAGAATTGTGCACTTATCGGGGTGGAAAAGCCTCTGAAGCAACATCTAGACCGTCATTTCACATTAAAACTCTCCACTGAAACTGAGGTGAGTCGACATATTCATGTGGAATCCAGTTAGACAAACTATACAACCAATAGGTAATCAAATCAGCTGACTGATCAATATCTGCATGACACATCAGCTTACCCAACACCATATATGTTAATAATAATAATAAATAATAAAAACTTTATTTGTATAGCACAGCACCTCTCATACAAGAATTGCAGCTCAAAGTGCTTCACAATAAAAAAAAAAGAACATTTGAAAACACATTAAATAAAAAATGTAAAAATTCAATATAGCGCTACTGTCTTGTTGAAATATCGTGATATTTGATGTTATTGCAGTATGTTATTGCAGTGTTATTGCACCCAGCTCAACGTTAACCCAACCCTGATTTTATTTTATTCTAAATTAATCCTTTGAAATCTCTTAAATGAAACCTTTTCATGAAAAGGACTTGACATTCTGGAAAATACTGCATTTGGCTGCAAATATTGCGATATCCTGTGTTATTGCCTAATGATCTTATCCTAGCAGGGAGTGCAGAAGATCCCGTACCTGCTGGGCTGTGTTCCCCTCTGTTTATACAGTTGATCCAGTATGAAGGAAAAACACCCGATCTGTTCAGTCACTGTGAGATATTTCATACTCGGTGCAAGTCCCGACATGAAACACACCGACTACCACCTCCATCACATCCCTCTAGCTGCTGGCTACGCCTCTGCACGGTGATTCAACAAAGTCTTTAGTCATCACTGATTAAATTTCAGACTAAATTTGAGCCAGGAAAAAAAAAAAAAAAAAAAAGCTCAAAAGCAGTGTCTAATGCAATTAATTTTTGAAGCACACCGGAAAATACATTCTGGTACATTCCTGTAAAGTGACCCACTTGTAGAAAGACTTTCCCTATCTGGAGTACAAGTCCGTGCTACCATTTATTTCTTTATTTACTTATGGTTTATTTGAGGGGGACATGGGTACAGGTTTGCTGCTGAATTAACTAGGATTTGGTAGCTCTCTTTAAAAGTGGTGAAGTCTGCAGTGGATCTGCTGCAGTCTCTTGATGTGTTTGCAGAGAGCCTTAGGAGTGACATTTAAACACGAGCTTTACATGATGAAAATCAATAAAGTTAGGAGAATTAATAATTACATAATTACTTTACGAGACTTGACCACGGACACAACACTAGAGGTAGCCTAGGCAATGTATCCCTCTACAGGCACAGGACAAAGGTTGGAGCACTCTCTTTCAGGTACAGGGGTGCTGTGGAGTGGAATAAACTCCCTTTTTTCCTCCTTTATCCTTTTAAAAGGACCACAGTGGAAATAAGTCACTGACTTTTCTGTGTTATCCTGGTTAGTTTTTGCTCTTTCTTTTTAAGACATTCTCTGTGTCTTTTAAAAACTTGTGAATAAACTAAACTAAACTAAAGAACTTAGAATCTTGTATTTACTTAAAATGTGTCAATGATTGTGCCTTATTTGCTTCTCGTCCAAGATTTCCAAAGCCTGATTGTAAAGTTTGAACATTATCCCACAGCCAGTAGGACTCTGGTGAGGGTGAAGCTGGAGGAAGTGTGTTGGGCCTGCAGGAAGCATCTCTGACGGCGCCGTGTCACTGACCGCATCAACTGAAGAGTCAGAGGTCGCCCTTCACGCTCGACTGCAGCACAAACCGCACATTGACGCACTCCCAGAGGCAAGATGCGGGGCAGAGTTCATCTAAAGGTGTGTGTGAAGGCACAGCGGGGTGTGTGTTTGTCTGTACAGTAGACGTGTAGGCGTTGAACAGCTGAACGTGCCTCGACTTGTCTCTGAAAGCCGACGGTGATATCGGCTCACTGTACCTGCGGACTGGATCGCCCAGAGCGGCTGGGCTCGCTGGTTCCCACTGTGAAAGTTCAGGCCGACTTCAAACAGGAACTTCAGGCAGGAAACAAGCCCAGGTGGGAGAACGCAGGTCTGCATCGGATGTCCCGCCGATTACATCAAAAACTTCTTTGCTTCCCGTCTCTTTTCATGTGCCTCACCACCGGCTCAACCTTACAGTCTCCATGATGGTTACACAAATCAGTTCGCTAATACCCGACCTTCTGATAAAAGTAGGCCATTCATGTTTGTAGATCCTCTCGCTCAAATATATAGATGTGAAATTGCTCAGATGTTCAGTTATAGTGTTACATAAACTTCCGCTAAACTGAAGAAATAAGGTCATCACCAAAATCCAAGCAAGTAAAAACACACAAAATAATATTCGTTTTGGTTTGCAGATGCATAATGACTGCATAAATAGAAAAAAAATCTGACATATGAAACACCTTCATCTCACGATAACGCGGCGCAGCAGCTGCAGACTCTGTCACTTGAGTAAACTTCCACTGAAGTTGTTTTATTAAACATAAAATACTGCCAGTGAGTATCTTCCACCTCTGATATGATGCAGGTTCATCGCTTTTCCAACTGAACCAGCTTCAGACGCATCCGCTGGTAAAATCTTTAATGATGCCTCCGTGTGCCGTAAGGAGCCGCCGACCCATCTAAAATAATTTCATGAGTACAGTTTTCAGTGTCACATGTTGTTATTTCAGAGGCTTTTACACCCTGCCAGGAAAAAAATCCCAGGGGAAACCGTCTTGAAGAGGTGGTTTCAGGAGAGGTGGGTTCAAATCTGAACTTTCGTTTTTCAACGTGTGCAGCTCTCACACGACAGGAACAAGGAGAAAAATGTCAAACATGTTTGAAAATAATCAGGTTATCTGGCCCACGACTGAATTGTGAGATCAGGAAATGACGACCTCACACACTGCATCTGGGAACATCTGGGACTCATAAATCAGCTGTGATATTGTACAGCGTGCGCCCGGTATAAACCACCTTGTCACCTTATCAGAAAGTTAGTTGGCCATCAGGCATTAGAGCCACTGTGTAAAGGTTTTACTCTGGTTTGTTTCCACCCTGAAGCCCTGAGCCGCTCACCATGATGACGTCTCCGGCGCGAATGTTGAGCGCGGTGGGATCGTGGAGGTTCCAGTAGTCTTTCAGAGCTCTGACCTGCAAAACGCCTGTAGCATCTGGATGACAAGGGAGACAGAGACATTCAAATTCAGCTTATTTAGATCATGACTTTGTTGCTGTACTCCTTCGCTGCCATCCCCAGGGGAGATGAAGGCTTGGGAATAAGATAAGACGACAGGAACTAAAACAAAATACAAGGGAGGCGACAGAAGTTACCAAAATAAGATATATATCTGTTTCTTTTTTTTTTTTTTTTTTCAAAGCCGGAAGAGAACAATTCAAATCTACAGTGGTTTAAACCGGCGAGCAGCAGCACAGTCACAACACCGACTGTCTTTTGAATGAGTCATTTCTCCCAGAACCAACACGGAGCCAACTGCTTCATGCAGCCACTGCACGGCAGACGCATCAATAATTAATCTGCCGCGTGTGTCGACTGACTTTGTGAAAGAGTAATTCATCTCTCCGCGCTGCCCTGGTAAACAGGACGAGAAAGTCTCCGCGCTGAGGCCTCCGCGTTTAAAGCAGGCGCTCGCTCGTTACCCACAAGTGCTCATTATGCTTTCAGTTCCCATGCTTGGAGAGGCACTTCAAACGGCTCGGGCCTGCTGGATTAGAGAGCAGATAACACAAACACAAGAGGCCAAACTCAACGCTAATTCACATCCATACACTGTAATCTCTCATATGCACAGCTCTCTTAAATCTGGAGCTCAGTGTGAATGCACAAACACACACACACACACACACACACACGCAGCCTATTGTTTGCGGCTCTGCAAGCTAATAGATAGGAGTTTAAAGTTATGTAACCCTGAGGTGAAACACTGGCGCTTTGTGAACTACAGCTCCTTTGAGTCCCGATATATCCTCCCTGTCTATACCCATTCTTAACGCAGACAGATGCTTCGGTTTCTCACATTCTGAGAGCGACCTGGATCCACAGAACAGGGAGGGTGGGAGGGTATACGGCGAAGACAGTGACGGAGGTGAGAGAGAAAGGCTGAGAGGCGCCTGAGAGAGGAAAGAGGAAAGTTAAGAAAGACAGGCTGAGGGGAGAAAAAAGAAAAAAAAACAGATTTCTGACAGCTGTGTGCCTTGACTCTCACCTCGGAGGAGCTGCTTGATGTCCTTGCTGGCGTGGGAGGTGGTGAACTGGTTGACGATGTCCAGCGCCGTCTGGTTGTAAGTGTTGCGGATGTTGACGTCCACCCCGGCCTGCACAGACAAAGACAACATCGTCTACATTACGTACACGCCGCACGTCTGCGTGACACTTCATCAACACTGAATTTGAACTTTTCCCCTCCGGGAGATGTTACAGGTTCCTGAGCGCACTGCAAAAACTATTATTTGTCTTATTTCAAGTCAAAAATGTCTTATTCCTAGTCAAAATATCTCATTACACTTAAAATAAGACATGATCACCTCAGAAGTAACTTGTTTTTAGACAATTGTCTCTTGTTTCAAGTGAAAATTTGCTTGAAACAAGTGAAAATTTGCTTGTTTAATTGGCAAAATTTGTTTCTTGTTTCTAGCTAATTTTCACTTATTTCAAGTGAATTTTCACTTTTTCCACTGACAAATTTTGCCAATGAAACAAGCAAATTTTCACTTTTTTCAAGTGAATTTTCACGTGAAACAAGTGAAACTTGTCTAAAAACAATTTACTTCTGAGGTGATCATGTCTTATTTTAAGTGTAATAAGATATTTTGACTTGAAATAAGACAAATAATCTTGGTAAGATTTTGTGTTTTTGCAGTGCGCTAACAGAAAGAAATGATTCGTCCCCCACACGCTGTTCACATCCTAAATACAACGAGGATTCACATCTACAGGGTGGTGCTCCTGCGACTTTGCTGCGTTTTTTGGCCATGCATACAGCAACCGTGCATTTAACACGCTTGTATATCACACTGCAAAAACTCAAAATCTTACCAAGATTATTTGTCTTATTTCAAGTCAAAAATGTCTTATTCCTAGTCAAAATATCTTAGTACACTTAAAATAAGACAGGATCACCTCAGAAGTAACTTGTTTTTAGACAACTGTCTCTTGTTTCAAGTGAAAATTTGCTTGAAACAAGTGAAAATTTGCTTGTTTCATTGGCAAAATTTGTTTCTTGTTTCTAGGTAATTTTCATTTATTTGAAGTGAATTTTCACTTTTTCCACTGGCAAATTTTGACAAAGAAACAAGCAAATTTTCACACGAAACAAGTGAAAATTGTCTAAAAACAAGTTACTTCTGAGGTGATCATGTCTTATTTTAAGTGTAATAAGATATTTTGACTTGAAATAAGACAAATAATCTTGGTAAGATTTTGCGTTTTTGCAGTGCGCTAACAGAAAGAAATGATTCGTCCCACACACGCTGTTCACATCCTAAATACGACGAGGATTCACATCTACAGGGTGGTGCTCCTGCGACTTTGCTGCGTTTTTTGGCCATACATACAGCAACCGTGCATTTAACAGACTTGTATATCGTACGCTGTATTTATTTTGAAGGTCGGTGCTGCTGAGACTTCCTGTTTTATAATGTCTTAAGACGAAATTAAAGGGAAATTTCCACACTGTGGGTGATAACATTTTCATATTTTTGTGTGTAACCTTTTGGTAACTCGAGATCACATGCTCCTTTTTCCCTTCATGATTAAAGTGGATTTTACAGATGAAGCCTATAATGTGGGATCATGGCTTCCAGCTGGAACCTCCATCTCGTGGAAAACGCAAATGTTTTTGTAAAGTCAGCAGTCGCAACATGCGCTTTCCCCCCCGGAGGGAATCATTAACGATTCATCTTATCTTTATGCAACATTTTGGGGAAACTACAGGGGTACGATGTGACAAAGAGAACAAAGACACTGTGGGAGTAACAGTGAGTCATAAAAAAAAAAAAAAACTCAGTTAAAAAAAATAATCTATATCGCCACAGTACAGTACACAGCTCCCCTGGCGTTATTTTTAATTTGGATACGGCTTCCAAATAAATTTCTGGTAGTTGATCTTGCTTTTCCTTATAATGATAAAAACTACAAGATCAAATTTGGGCACACTTTGGGATAAGGTAGGGCAATTAACCTGACATATGAATGTTTCTATGCCTGAACCTTAACTCCTACAACTTTGATTATCCCTTAAATTACTTTTTAAGTAGCTTCAAAGTTAGAAGATTGATTTTTCCATATTGTCAATGTCACAAAAATGTCCTGCATCTGCTGATTGCAACACATCTTTGAAGCTCCACCACAGTCACAATGAGTGAAACATTCAAAGCCAACATGCCATTGTTTTATGGCTCCACCATTACATCAAATAGAAAATATCTAGATGTCTTGTGCATCATTTTATACACATTTGCCTGTAATTCAACAGGACATATTTGGTATATTTGGACACTTTGGGATCTCCACAATCAATAAAGTTGCGGGTTTGAATAAAGCTCAGCCATGCAACATGCATCGATGCACACTGTTTTTTTGGGGGTTTTTTTTATCATCTATTTATCATCTGGGTGCTATTTATTTATCATCTGTTTATACTGTAAATTTGCACATTGCCCACATCTATGCACATTGTATACATCGATGCACACTGGTTTTATTGGTTTTTTGCACATTGTTTTTTTGCACATTGGGTACTTAGATCTTAGATCTCGAGTGTCATCTTTTATTCTTTATTTTTGATTTACTTAATCTTGTACTCTGTGGATACTGCTGAAAACTGTGAATTTCCTTCGGGATGAATAAAGTATCTATCTATCTATCTATCTATTTATAAATAATAATCAATCAAGAGGGAACCACATTTTAATTTCATTATACAACCTGTTGTATAATGGCCAATAAACTTCCTTGTATCCTTGTAATGACAAACGTATTGATAGGAGCAGCAGGATTTTATTTAAAGACATTTTTTTTTATTTAAAGACATTAAAGAACTAATCAGCAGACATTGAATTTACTTTGTATTTTATTAAAGCCCTCTCTCGTCACATGGACTTACATCCAGCAGCAGTCGGACCACCTCCGTCTTGCCGTAGAGGGACGCCTCGTGCAGGGCGGTGCCGGCCTTGGTGGTCTTGTTGATATCGATGCCCGCCTTTAGCAGCAACCTGGCATGAACAGACGGAGAGACGGCAACAACGGCTGCACGTTAAAACCAAACACACAACCATCAACTCCTGACATGGCAAATATAAATGACCTGATTATTGCTTTGATTTCCTTTCCGACAACGTGGCCTCAGAGGGGCTTCAGCGGCTGGAGCAAGGAGTGCAAAGTGATTAAAACTATAAAACTCTCTCTCTCTGTTGCTTTTTCTCTGTGCTTTAGTGAGAGCTGACAGACAGACACATGGATGGATGGATGGATGGATGGGTGGAGTGCAGGCTCCTGCAGTAAAAAGTGACAGTGACGATATATCATTTCAGAGCCGATCTTCTGTTTAACGGCTGCAAACCCACAGAGATGCCACAGGGGTGAAGAGGAGGGACTTCACATTCCAGCTCCACATGTGCGCACACACACGAGACCTTGAGTCAGCCTGACATTTTGAAGCAGACTTGACTGTGACCGAGGAAATTTTGCCCGAACCCGACTCAAACCTGATCACGAGCAGCCGGAGCCTCGAGAAACCCTGACATTTATCCTGCAGGAGTTTATCTTTAGGCCTCTTATTATTTGGAGTCTACAGTATCTGCTGCCATTAGATGAAAACGGATGGAAAATCTAAATTTAACATTAGGCCATATCATTCAAAATTAAGTTTAAATGCCACTTTAATAAATTGATTGAATTTCACCTCAGCAATCCAAGCCACAAAGCAAAATATATCCATTAAAATAAGTTGGAAAAACCCCAAATATGACACATCCCGGCCTGTTTTCTTTAAATTTCTGACCCGTCTGAACTGGCAGCCATCTCAAGCTCTAACACACACAATCACACACACACACAAAGATACATATATACACACACACACACACATATACACACTAGCGTATGCTTTCTGTATGCAGATGAGTATTTTATTGTTATTTTTTAAATTAGGTTTTTACTGGGATTTTGGTTTTAATTGACAAGAGCTGAGGGAAAAATATACAAAGTGACTTTTTCGCTACCTAATAATGTATAAGGTGCTACTATTATTTTCTCCTAGTATATGTATTTTACTGTATATCATAAAGTTATAAGGTGATCAAATGAATGTCTACATGCATTTAAAGTTGTTACAGATCTGACATGATCCGCACGTTTCATGAAGCTTTTCTCAATTAAGTGTTTTCAATAAGTTCCGCAGACTGGAAGGCCTATGGCGGCGCTGCAGTGGCAATTTGTCATTTCAAAAGTACACACAAAGTTGTAGATAAACACACACACACCCTCACACACACACACACGTACACAAATACAGATCTTGGTGTTTGGCAGGCCGGGCCGTAGGAATGCTTTGGGGGAATTTCAGAGTTCTGCTGGGAATGCGAGGCATGGCAGAGTGATTGTGAGAGTGCTGCGAGAGTTACATTCGCACACACACACACACACACACACACACACGCACATTCTCTCAAGAAAAAAAAAAAAGGAATCAACACTGCACACTCACACAAAGCCAGTACAAGGGGAAGAGTTCATGTACCCACATCCCCATGCGAAAGCCCTGGCTCAGTGGTGGCAAACCGCAAACCACAAGAGCCCTGCCCTGCGCCCCGAAGCATCTCGACGCCGCAAGCCCTCAGCTAAAAGTGGAGATTCAAACTAAAAGAAAAAAAAAAAAAAAAATTCAGCACCGCAGCCACGTTACCCTGGAATGAAGACTGTCTTGCATCTGTAAAAAATGAACTGACAAATGTGTTATAAAAAAAAAAAAACAATAACAAAAAAGGGATGATGTCGGCCTGCACGAGGCATCATCTCTTGCCTGGCACGGCGTCAACACGACTCGGTTCCTGGCTCATTACACACAAAACTCTCAAGAGGTCACTGGGAATATAAGAGAAAGAGAGAGAGAGAGAGAGAGAGAGAGAGAGAGACTAAACCTCTCTCACATATCTCATTATTCTAATCTTGACACAGATGCTTGTGTTGGCACCTCTGCTGCGACTCCCGCTCGCTCCCGTCCTTCCCAAACCTCAAATCTCTCGCTCTTATTCGCTTCTTTCTTATCTCATTTCCTCTCTTCCTCCTTCCCGTGTCTCTGTCTCTCTCTCTCTCCCTCTCCTCCCACTCTGCCTCGCAGCTCTGCGGCTCCCAGCAGTGAAGAAGCTTGGTTCACTTCACCTTAAAGCGGAACAAAAGGAGGGCAGACAGACAGGGACTCATCAAAGAAGTCTTTCTCCCTGCAGTCCTCACTGGGTGCTGAGAGAGGAGAAACAAAAAAAACGAAAAAAAAAACACCTATCCTTGCTCTGTGCTGCTCTGCTCTCGGTTGTACTCGCTCAGTAGCTGTGCTCTGACACAGCCGTCATGTGAATTTAACCTGCACTTCTGAAATGTCGCAAAAAATAAAATGCAAAGCGCGTGCGTAAAACGGAACGTCGACAAGAAGAAAAGGGTGAACGAGAAAAATGAGTACCGATTCAAGTCGTTACTGACAGATTTGAGAACGTCAAAAGCCACGTTTTAACTCATAAGCAATGAACAAGAACCGAGCCCACATCGTTATGCCTTCAACAGCTGCATATTGACTCCTGTTTGTCGCATTCAGTAACGTCTTCACTGAAAAAAGAAAAAGAAAAGTCAACAGTGACCATCACATCCACAGCCAATGGTGCAAGTTACTCTGAGGATACTTTTTTTTTTTTAATCTTTTTATGTATGATTTTTGGTGTCTGACACTTTGCTGTGTGAGGCTTTATGACTTCTCGGCCTGTTGGTGGCGCTGTAGTGGACCAATCAGTTTCATTTTGTTGGATACAAGATATCAATGTAAAAAAAACACATCATTCCCCAAAGGTTCATCGAATTTGGCCCAGCCGTGTCTGAGATACTGAGTGTGAAGCTTTGGGTCCTGTTGGCCTGGTGGTGGCGCTGTGTTGGGCCAAACAGGTTTATATTCAAAATGCCGGATACCAGTGTCAAAATCCATTATTCCTCCAAGTGTCGTTCAAAACGGGCCAGCGGAGGCCGAGAAATCTAATCCATAGTCTGTTCCCTTGATCTTTGATCATGGGGGACAATAATTTTCTTCAAGTGAGCATGAAAGCTGGGTGAATTTTAATCAGGTTTTGCCATTTATATCCAGCTTTTCTAATATGATACATCATAATTTACACAAAAAAAAGCGAATAAACGATCATTCTCATCCTTGTCGGCCCTATTTCAGCGGTGTGTAAACAAAGTGGTGTGTCTGGGGTCACGGCCTGGCCAGCCTCAGTGCACAGGGAGCCGATATCAACAGAATGACAGACACAAGGGAAACCCTCCAAGCATCTGAAACGGGTCCTCACCGCTCAGATTAAAGCACCGAGATCGAAAAAGTGCGGCTGGTTCATCATTTTCAAATAAAACCAATCAAAAGCGAAACATCCCAACCTATTACTCGAAAAACTGGCTTCGTGCCCGAGAGAGGAACGAGAAGAGAACGTTACTAAAGAGCCAATCAAGTCTGCGCCGATGACGGGACCGGACGCCGAGATCCAGACTCCGCCGGTGACCCACATAGACGCTGAAGCTCCTCCACAGACGCAGTGACTGTGGTGGAAGTGGCAGAACTGGGTCAGAACGACAGCACTTCCCTCCTCGATCCACAGACATGTGAGGCGCTGCCAGAGCTGCAGACCTCACAGGGACTCACCGCAGCGGGAAGGAGGGAAGGGAAGGGAAGGGAAGGCTGCAGGGCCAGACCGACACGCTGAGCGGATACTGGCCCTAATTAGAGATTAAAAATAATCCGAGACGGACAACGCTGACTGTCCATCTCTGATTGATGGTGCAGTTTGTTTGATTGTACATCTGTTTATTGTGAATTTGTTAATGGTACGCTCTTAACCCTAAATAATTCTAAAGTGACATTTAGGACAGATTCTACCAAAGTACAGATGGATTAAGATCCTACATATCTGCACATTATATATACAGATACATATTTTGGCTCTGACGGGTCAGTAACTGTCTGAGTTTTAATAAAATCCTAGCATTTCAGCTTAACCCTATAAAGCCATTTGTATCATATATGATACACATTTTCAATTCCGTTTTTCGTTTTCAGTTTAATCAATACTTGACCAAAATACTGTTGTATACCTTTGAACACTTCCCCTGTTCACCCTGCACCATTGGCACTTCAAGTACATATCATATATCATACACCAGAAAGGTCGTGTAATAACATATTTTTTGATATATATTTTTTTTTAATATATATATTTTGTTATAGGACTAAATAAAGGGTTCAATTTCAAAAAATTGGAATTTTCTGCCAATTCTTTCATAGTTCAGGCTTTATAGGGTTAATGGAGATGTGCAGTCTGGATGGGTGGTGTTCAAAGTGGGGTCTGAGGACCCCCATGGGTCATTAAGGAGCTTCCACGGGGTCCTCAGCAAAAAGAGGAATAATTTAATTTCACTTTAATTTCATATGCTAGAAATTATGGCACACAAAATGTGTGAGTGATTATTTTAACACTGGGTTTTAGTTGCGCAACCATTTTTCAGTGTTCAGATGTGACATATAAATAATTTAATACTTGACACAAACCACATTGTCTTTTCATATGACAGCCCCTCGGGCAAAATCACTCCGTGTGAGTCTGGGACATGAACATGTTTGAAACTCCGCGGCCTTGGTTGTCAAATCTGCGACTCATTACACCTTTCACCTTTCACCTTTCAAACCTTACAAGCTTAAACCCAA